>NW_027102520.1:0-30342 GCF_035609145.1 Eleutherodactylus coqui | reverse complement strand
TGGTAATAATTCTCCCTTCGTGACTCTTTAAACAAATATTCACTGGGTATATCCCTTAAAATATAACTTTTATTGACAAATATATATAAAATGTTTGGGCCTCACAAAAAACAGACAAAACAAAACAAAACAGAAACAGAGCAGGAGATAGAACCCTGGAAAAGAACCGAGAAAAAATCTACGAAGCTGATCCCTCCAAGGTAGTACGGGAGTGTACTGATGGATAGGACACTACCGACTCACTATATCAACCGCTCCAAAATCAATTCAAATCTAATTAGAGGACCATATCGAGGTCTACCCTTATAGAAAAGATGGAAGCGGAAAAAAATTCCACCAAGTGGGTGGTTTACAGTCAGCTTCTAGTGGTGGCGAGCCCCTGGGTTCGCCCTATGTCTCATAAGCTAGACCAGGAGCAAAAATGAGCAAGTGACCCAGTAGAAGCCCCAGAGCTCTGAAAATGACGTCCCGGTAAGAGACAAGTGCGGTTCTATCCAGAGGAATGCCCTGTTTAAGTAATAGTAGCGGGCAAGAAATAATCCCAGAACGAGAAACCAGCAGAAGTCTATGATTGGCTTCTATCCACAGAACTAGATGAAAATTAGTTCTGAATACAAGGACACCAATCAATGCTTCCGCTGAGTACCTCCGAGAGATAAACACAAGTGGCTTATAGACTATAAGCCACAGGTTATCAATCCAGAAATACAATAGTTTCTAATGAAACAGCAGGAGAACCCCATTCAAAGATAAGATGGGTTCTCATGCAACGTGTGGTTTCAAAGACCAATAAAAGACAAGTTCAGAACACCAGTGGACAATCAGACTGGGTTCTCCTAGCAAAAAAAAAAAAAAAAAGATATTTTGAAAAATTGTTTCAAGATTGGTTCAACGCGTTTCTGTCTCATACAGACTCATCAGGAACCTTAATGCTTGATAATGTCATAAGATACGGAAAAAGAATAGTTGTCCTTGATAGTGAAAATATCTATCTCATGTATAATTGGATTAACCTAAGCAGATGCCCTATGCTGTGAGCTATGCTGTTATATGGTAGAATAGGTGGTACCTATCCATATGGGCAAATAAAAAGATGATAAATTGCCCATAACAGAACAAATGTACCAAAATACCACTTCCTCCAATGTCGTAGTATTCCTTTGCGGAACCACGGCTTACTCAATTTGGAATGTTTACACCCTTCCATATTATTTCTGAATTGATAATGCGCATAAGAAGTTTCCACACTGACACGAAGTTCAGCATGCATAGCTTCCTCAATTCTAACTTTAATGATCGGCGTGTAGCCTATTTTAAGAGTTTAACATTTCCGCCCATCTGGGCAGGTCAAAGATTACATAGATACAATGTATTGTTTAATTATTGGATAAGCATCTTGCAATTCTTCCATCCTCCGGTCATCTGTGATTGGCCATCAGGTGGTGGATGAAATGAGTGGGTTGTCTTGGCCCCACGTGTGGCTCCTTCGATATGATTGGATGTTACATCATGAACTATAAATTGCACAAACCTCCCATGTTATTTGCATACGTTTCCAGTAAAGTCGCTGGGGAAATTTTCGCGGTAACTTGAAAGCGGAAGCTTGTCTCAGATTCGGTTCATTGTCTACTTCCTAGTTCCTTTAATCACCCATGCAACCGGACAAACAGATATATTTATATCTTGATTGCGTGCTAAATTCCATCCAGCAGAGTTTATTAAACAGATATTTCATATAAGCGGAAGTAGCTATTGCATAACTGTAAGAACGTTATATTTGTAGCAAGACAGAAAGAAAATATGTATACAGAATGTTAAATTGACAACTGTCTACTGCCAAGGCCCACCGATCCATATAGATATATACTGGGCTTCCACCACACCAATAATAGAAAAACTCCCAGAAAAATAAGGAGTATGCTCATAAAAATAAAAACTAACCAGGCTGATTGAAACACCTATTGAGAAATGAGCGTTACAAATGTTGCACTGATTCCTCACTAGAAGGTGCTAGGATAAAGTAATATCCTGGGAACAATATCCCAAACAGAACAGAGTCTCCACAATACATGGAGAGTGCTCCAAAACAAAAGGTTAAAAAAAAAAAACCAATCCAGTTAGAGCAAAGTGGGAAGAAGAGAGAAAGAACAGCAACTCCTGTCTAAATAGTCAATAGATCAGAGTCTTGGCCGGTAAATGTAGGATTCCAGTCATTAGTATTAAGGTACGGAGTAAAATGTAAAAAGACCTGTGAATGTAGCGTCTATATAAATTCCTAGGTGACCAATGGTGCTGGGATGATATGTGTTTCCTTACAAACTCTCCCACATAGAGGATTGTGGAACTGGGCAAGAAACACATACCCATTGCAGCGGCCATTGCAGCGGCCATTGCAGCGCCCATCGCAGCGCCCATCGCAGCGCCCATCGCAGCGCCCATTGCAGTGCCCATTGCAGCACCCATTGCAGCGCCCATTGCATTGCCTTTTGTCTGTTTCTCACTCGATTGACGATTGTTCAAATTCTTATTGTTCAGTATAAATGAACGCTGTCGGTTACAAACTGGTTTTTCTTTTTTTTTTTTTATTACTGTAATTTTTATTTGAGATTTTCATATTTTACAATAATGTAATAAACATTTACCTGAAATGCGTCCCAGTCTCATTAATATGTAACAAAAGCCAATGATATAGATTGGGGGGAAAGAGAGGAGAAAACATGTCTGAAAGGCAAATTTAGAGCAGTCTTCTCTCTTAGTGTCCCGGTCCAATCTTGAAGCTAGACTGTTAATTGCGAGTAACAGAATACTAACGGCCTGGCCAGGGCCAACCTGAATTTAGGGGGATATAGGGCAAAATATAGGGAAAGGGGGGAAGGGTAACTTCAGAGACGGGGAGTTTTTCCCATGGGGTGGACACTGCAGAGGACAGTCTCAGGCTATAGGATGGTGATTAAGTAGGCATTTATTATTCTTCTTTTTTACAGGGAGGTTAGGAATCTATTATTTTGCGAGGGGAGGGAGTAATCTAGCCATGGGGTCCATATTATCAAAACTTTCTTGAGCCTATTGGCTAGAATGGAGGCCACCTTTTTAATTTATTAGATACCAGTCCACCCTGGAAGGAAGGAGATTAGTTTCCTGGAGTTGGGGGGGGGGGGTTACTTATGTGTTTACTTAACAGCGCCACCCAAGGGTTTTTGCATATATTCTGGCCTGAGTATATTAAGACGTAAACTCAAATCTGTAGCCTCCTAGCCCGAGGACAGGACCACAGATGTGGAGCATATCTCCCGAAACTAAAGATCCACGGAAACAGTGGGGAGAGCGTCCGGGTATTGCATGGGCTACTCGATCTGGGGTTAAGTACCAGCGGAGCAATACTTTAAATGAAGTTTCTAGCATTAATATATTTCTGGTGCTACTGTTAGTAGACTCCCATATCTGAACCCAATCTTCCTGAGAGAGAGTTTCGCCGAGGTCCTTTACCCAGCGCACTATGTATGGTAATTGTGTACGATAGGGGGAATGCACCAGTCCCAAGTAAATCTGCAAAACGAGGCCTGCTGCGGGTGGGTATTTATAGCAATATCTCTCAAATGGAGTTGAGGTCAGTGGAGAGCTCGTGTTCGTAAGGAGAGAGGATATATCATGTTTTAGCTGCAGGTATCGGAATACGTCTGAAGGCGGTAAGTTAAATCTCTTCTGTAGGATAGGAAAAGGGGTGGGTCCATTTATTGGAAGCAAATGATACAGTTTGATGAGGCCTGACTTGTCCAATTCCCAAACGATTGGGGCGATTCCATTCCCGGCAGAAACAAAGGGTTTTGTAAAAGTGGCATAAGATGTAGATGAGGAGATATTAGCTTCCCTGAATACTTTATAGAGTCCCAGATATGAAGGGAGTGGCTAATGATGGGATTGCTGATTGGGGGCCTATGTTTGGGTGGTATCCATAAAATGGAGTCGGTAGTATGGGGGTGTATTTCAGTTGCTTCCAAGGACACCCAAAGAGGAGTGTTAGAGAAGGAGTGCAAGAGAGCTAGCGGAGCCACCTGGTAGTATTTCAAATAATTAGGAACTCCAAAGCCTCCCTTCCGTCTGTGTCTATATAAGGTGGATCGCGAGACCCTTGGGACCGAGTCACTCCATACGAATCAAAGGGACATCTGCTGAAGAGTCTTCAGCATGTATCCAGGTGCCCGTATCGGGAGCGCTCTAAAATACTATAATAGTTTAGAGAGAAGTGACATCTTTAAGGCATTAACTCTCCTGATCCAGGAAATGTGGTATCGGCTCCAACTCTCCAGGAGTACCCTTGTCTTGCGGAGGAGGGGAATGTAATTTTGACTATATAAGGATGTATAGGAGTTTGTCAATTGGATGCCCAGGTAGCCTAAAGAGCCTGTTGCCCACTGAAAGGGAAAGTTCATCTGAAGCAAATCTACTGACTCGGGAGATGGCGTGAGGTTAAATGCTTTGGATTTTGTATGGTTAATTGTTAAGCCAGAGATTTGACCCGAATCTGGATAGTTCTGCCATTAGGTTGGATATTGTAGTGTGTGGGAAAGATATGTGAGCATTAGCAGATCATCTGCAAACATTGAGAGTTTGTGGTGAACCGAAGCAATTCCGATCCCCTTTATATCAAGATTATTACGAATTTTAATAGCCAGAGGTTCTATGGCCAGGATGAAGAGTAATCGGGACAGTGGGCAAACCTGTCGTGTCCCCCGATGGATCGGGAATATATCGGAATAGAAGCCGCTATAACGTACAAAGGCCCTGGGGTGGGCATATCCGTAGCCATGAGAGGAACTCTCCAGGGAACCCTCACCGGTCAAGGACCAAGAATAGGTATTCCCAGCCAAAAGTGTCAAAAGCTTTATCTATGTCTAGGGATAGAAGCATTGCTGGGATACCTCTGGTTCTACAGAGGTCGGTGAGGTGGATTACTCTTTGAATACTATCAAGGGCCTGGGACAAATCCAACTTGATCTTTACCAACTAGTAAAGGAAGGGCCATATTTGAACACGCCGCTAGGATTGTGGTGAGAAGCTATATGTCTATTAAGGATATGGGGGGGGGGGGGTAATTTTGTTTGTCTAACGAGTCTCTATCTGGCTTGGGTATTATTGATATAGAAGCCAGAAGGGCTGTCTGGCCGATTTGGTGACGGTCTCTGCTAGATAGGAGCACAGAATTGGTGAAAATGTCTTATAATACAGGGCCGAAAAGCCATCTGGGCCAGGTCTTTTATTGGTCTTCAGTGCTTTCATGGCATTTGTCACTTCTTCTTGGGTAATTTTAGATGCCAGATTGTCAAGGAATGTTTCTTCAAGTGTAGATAGTGGCATTTCTTGGAGATAAGACGAGATTTGGTTTATAGGGAGGGAACATTGTTGTGAGTACAATTTGACTAGGAACTTCTGGAATTCCCGCGTTATTGTGTGTGGATTTGCAGTGACTTCATTTTGGTTTGTACATTGCTTGTAAAAGGAATTTATGTTGGGATGTGAGTGAAATCTGAGGGCTAGGGGCGTGGAGGGTTTATTGTTGAATACATAATATCGCTGACAGGACTAACGCAATCTCTGTTCTATTGAGCCAGTAAGGCAAAGATCCAGTTCAGTTCTAGCTCAAGATAATGCTTGGAGATTAATTTTAGATGGGTGTTTTTTTGGCTACCTCTTCAAGCTGAGAGACTGGTTGTTCTAATTTCAGTTGTTGTGACATGCCTTCCTGTTTACTGCGGGCTGCTATTTGTATTAGATGACCTCGAATCACTACTTTGTGTGCTTCCCAAAGAGAAATGGGGGAGGAGGCTGAGGGACTGTTAATATGAATGTATTCCTCCAGTTGTGGCGTTAATAGGGATACAACCTCAGTGATTGATAAAAGTGAGTCGTTAAGAATCCAAGATGTATTTGTGGGTTTAGACACCAAGGAATTACAGGTGGTGGACAGCGGGCTATGGTCAGACCATGGGACTGACAGGATTTTAGACTGCAGTATTTGAGGTACAAAGGTGTCAGGAACTAGAATCTGGTCTATTGTCCTGTATAGGGAGTGCGGAGCTGAAAAGTGTGTACAGTCTTTAGTGGTTGGGTTTAGTTCCCGCCAAGTATCTACTAAGTGGTATTGCTGAAGGAGGGACTTAAAGTTGTGTGAGATTGCATGTTGGGGCAGCAGAGGTTGGGCTAGGAGAGTGGTAGAATTCCTATCCAGACTCGGGTCAAGAATTCAGTTTGAGTCATAGCAGAGAATTTTAGTGTCTGTTTTGTTGGCCTCAACCAATTCGAAAAGTTTCATGAAAAATTGAATTTGCCTTGAATTTGGAGCATCGTAGGAGATGATGGTTACTGGAACATTTTGGATGGAGCCAGTTAGTAATAGGTAATGACCCTCTGGGTCCACAATAATGGAGACATGTGTGAAAGGAACTGACACTGAAGCAGATGGTGACTCCCTTGGTTGTGGTTGGTGCTTTTGCTGATTAAAATGTGGGGTATTGGGGAGAAAGCTAATGTAGGGGAAAGTTGGCGGAGAAGTGGGTTTCTTGCAGGCAAACTATATCTGCGTTTCTGCTCTTGTAGCATCAGAATGTCTTTGAATGTTTTTGCAGGGAATTAAAGCCCTGTACGTTGTGAGAAATTATTTTTAGGTCCATGGGTGGAAGGAAGGAATATGAAGAGTGGAAACTGTCTCAGAAACTCCACCCCATGGGAGGAGAGGTTTGGGGGAGCAGGGAGAAGGAAGAAGCAGGGGGAAACGGTGCGGCCAACGAATGTGATTAATTCTGGGAGCGATGGGTGGGACTGCCTTAGCGGCAGCAACTGCTGGACTCCTCATTGTTACGGGAGGGTTTACAGGTAGAAAGCCACATTGGCTCCGAAAGGGGTGGTTTACATTGTTGATGGCTAAAGATAGAAAAGGTCGGAGAAGACCCTATGGGGGTTAGGGAGGGTAAGGGAGGAAAGCAGACAGGAGGAAGAGAGAGGGAAGCTGACCAAAAGAAAAGAACAAAGCAAAGAACAAAACAAAACCTGACAGTGATACCTGTACGTGACTTGTTTGTAGGTATCAATCTGTTTAGGAGGTGCATTGTTCCAATCTCCTAAAGATTTGTCGCCAGGAGTATGTCTGTCATATCTCTTTCACCTTGTCTGTTGGATGGGAACTCATGAGTATTGTCGTGAGGTGATTTTAACTTATTTGAATACAAGGAGATGCTTACAACAGGTGAGAAAGAAAGAGTCGGCAGAAAAGTTTGACGTCTTGTTGTCTCAAAAGTCTTTCATAACCACGACTCCAGGAGATTATGGATCATTTCAGGAAGTTGCCGCATTTTTCCCTCTGACTCCAGGTGTAGGTTTTGGAGGTGAGGGGGATGTAGGAGATGAAGCTGTGGAGCCCGGCTGAGGAGGAGGTTGTTGAAGGGTTAATTCTTTGAAGCAGCGTCGGGCACCCTCAGGGGATAAAATAGTATGCACTTTATCTTGAAATGAGAAAGGCCGCCTGCACACGAGCGGAAATTCCGCGGCGGCATTTTCCGTGAAATTTCCGCTGCTGGAAGCCTGCATAGGATTGCGTCGCCAAACGCAATCCTATGCAGACGGCCGCGATTTGGCCGCGCGGCAAACAAATCGCGGCATGCTCTATTTATAATAATTCAGTTTGGTTTATATTTTGCTTTCTGTTATTCGTGACTTTCTCAATACCACAATAACTGACGCCCTCCAATGTCTGTGAGAGTTCCCCAATAAAGCGCTTCGTTATACCAGAATGACTGATATTGGCATGTTTTATGTGTCTTACATGTTCTGTTATTCTAGTCCTTCATTTGCTCATAGTACATCCTATATATTGAAGAGTGCATAAATTACAGGAAATCATGTATATTACGTTTTCCGAATCGCAGTTAATATAATTATTATTCCCCAGTTTAATATAATGAGTAAATTTATTATTTTAAACCTTATATAATATTGAATGTTATCGAGGTCAATATAATCTGAGAAGCAATGCATATAAGTGGCAACTCCCATAGGAGCGGGGAGCCCAGGCTTTAGTGCTTGTGCTCAGGGATATGTAAGGGTTAATTAACAGCTGAAAATGCAATAAGATTACTATTTAAGGAAGGAAGTAACATATTGTGAATGAGGTGATCAAGACCTGAGAAGGTTGAAACGTGTCCTCAGGACGTCTGTGTTCTCCTTGTTATGATGGGCACATACTGAATAAAGAGAGGAGAAAGCTTTTATCTCGATGCGTCCGAGCTCCTATCATTTAAATGGACCTCCTCTTGGACAGTGTAGATGGTGCCAAACCGGGAAACAGCTGATAGTCAAAGCCCTGGAATGTTAGATCGAGCAGCACACATCCATTGCTCTTTAGTGCTGTGGAAGTGGAGTTATAACACAATGTCCCTTGGGGAGCCGTTTGGGTTTGGTGCTCACAAAGCTCTATGAACTCTATCGAGGTCCAATCGATGGATTGGGATGCTGGGGCAGAGCTCCTGGAACAGCTCCGTCACTGGTGATTGTAGATCTCTGATGGATTCAGGGACTCCACGGATGCGGATGTTGTCCCGACAGGCCCTATTTTCAACATCTTCCCACTTATCATGAAGGAAATGTATCTCTTCGTGGAGTTCTATTTCTTTTTTTGTGGGAGTCTAGGACTATGGTGGCATTATCCATTCTGTCTTCAGGAGCGATTGTCCTCTGGCTGAGCTCTCGGATGTCATTGGAGATTTTAGTCGTTATTTCGGAGGAGGTTTTGGCCGGCTCCTTCTGTAATAATGTTTGTATTTGGGCTAAGAGAATTGCTGGCCGGATGGAGGTAGGACTCTCTGAAGGGCTATGGTTAGGACTCAGTGTTGGTATTTGATGGAAGCTATAAGTCCTCCATCGACGAGCGAGATGTTTCATCAGAGAAAATGGAGGCCTCCTGCAGTTTGGAGGATTTTTTCGCACTCTGCTGCGAGCTTAGGCTGTATTAGAGGTAAGTAGGCTAAAAGATGCTTCGCTCAGGTTCTTGGGTAGGGTCGGTTTTAGGGTCTTTCCAGAGTTGTGACCACCTTTCGGAACAGTATGTGGCTAGCGTCGCATTAGTAAGACTACATTCTATATAGAAACCAGAGTCTTTCTTGAAATGCTTTCGGTAGGACGCATGAACATTACACACATACAGCTCTGCTACATCCACAATACACATACAGTACAGGAGCGTGTACATTACACACATACAGTTCTGCTACATCCACAATACACATACAGTACAGGAGCGTGTACATTACACACATACAGCTCTGCTACATCCACAATACACATACAGTACAGGATCGTGTACATTACACACATACAGCTCTGCTACATCCGCAATACACATACAGTACAGGAGCGTGTACATTACACACATACAGCTCTGCTACATCCAGCAGTAGAATCCTGCAGAAGCTAATCCTCCTGGTCATGTGACCAATGACTCCTCCCACATCAGTGATCACATGACAGTGACATCATCACAGTTCCTGGAAGCTCGCGGCTCTGCAGGTTTTGGTCTGTGGAGTACTGAGTGAGTTGATCAGCGGAGCTTATAAGACCTGCAAGCAGTAAGTGTAATTGTATCAGGGGGAAACTAGGGGTGCGTGCGTCACCGTCACGATTACTGCTCGGGCCACTGTGTGTGTGTGTGGGGGGGGGGTCACAATTGCTGCTCGGGTCACCATGTGTTTAGGGGGGCAATGATTACTGCACAGGCCACTGTGTGTGTGTGGGGGGGGGGGGTCACAATGACCACACGGGCTTTTGGAGGATGATGTTAGGGGTCCCTGTTACTACTGGGGATGATATGAGATAAAAGTGCAGAGTTTGACTGGAAATTGGCCATGTATGTGCAGCTAATTTCATACGAAGTCTCTGTTCAGGATTAACCCTCCACAGTCCGGAGGTAACGCAGGTAAACTCCTCAGCTGAGGAAGCCATACAAGTCCTCAGAGGTGCACAGACCTGTGGATGTCCAGAGCGCCGCTGGTCCTCATGCCCACACTCTCTGTGGCTCCAGTCCAAGGGCAGGCGTATCCCCTCCAGGAGTCCTGCTGCAATTACGTAGCGCCTCGTCCCCAGCGTCTCTCTCTCTCTGTTCACAGGGGAAGTCACACAAAGCAATTGTAGGCTGTAACTCCCAGACACACACCTCCTGTTACCTTCCACCTGTCTCCTTAAATAGTAGGCTGGACAGGTGGTAAGATCTGGCCTGGAGTGGAAGAGGACCGGACTACCTCACAGAGGCTAATAACCTCTGGGACACATACCTTCCACTCCAGACCATTCCTCTTACCCTGTTACAATAGCTATTAGAGCGCCCCTAGTTACAGTTCTGGGTATAACTAGATGATGGAAGGGATCTCTGTACTGTCCCCTGATATATGTATACATAGTCATCAGGCTGTCAGCTGTCTTCTTTTTAAACTAAATCATCCCAGTTTTGATAGCCTCTCTGGGTATTGTAGTCCGGCCATTCCAGTAATTACTTTAGTTGTCCGCCCTTCTACCCGCTCAAGCTGTGATATGTCTTTCTTTTGTTCTGGTGCCCAAAAGCGTCCACAATATCCCATGTGTGGTCTGACCAGTGCCTTGTAAGGAGGAACAACAATGTTCTCGTTATGCAACCTCTTTTGATGCTGGTTGCTCCGGTTAACCCCTTAATGACACGGCCTATTTTGGGCTTAAGGACGCAACGATTTTTGGCGGATTTTCTTCTCCATTTATCAAAAGCCATAACTTTTTTACTTTTCCGTCGACGCGGCCGTATAAGGGCTTGTTCTTTGCGTGGCGAACTGTAGTTTTTATCGGTGCCATTTTTGGGTATATTGACTATATTGTAAAACTTTTATTACTTTTTTTATGATAGCAGGGAGAGAAAATGCATCAATTCTGCCATAGATTTTTGGGGAGTTTTTTTTTACAGCGTTAATCATGCAGCATAACAGCCTGAAGTCTCTACACCACACTGTGCTACTTATCCAGGAAACTGCCATCCTGAACTCATTATGGTCAGCGGGGTCTGTCCAGTACCCTATCCTCTGTATAAGAATAGTAAGTCCTAGTGACTGAAGGACCTGATCCCTCTGACCACCAGGATGTAGACTCCTCTGTATAAGAATAGTAAGTCCTAGTGACTGAAGGACCAGATCCCTCTGACCACCAGGATGTAGACTCCTCTGTATAAGAATAGTAAGTCCTAGTGACTGAAGGACCAGATCCCTCTAACCACCAGGATGTAGACTCTTCTGTATAAGAATAGTAAGTCATAGTGGCTAAAGGACTAGATACCTCTGACCACCAGGATAATGACTTCTCTGTATAAGAATAGTACTTCCTAGTGGCTGAAGGACCAGAATCGTCTGACCACCAGGATGTAGACTTCTTTGTATAAGAATAGTAAGTCCTAGCGGCTGAAGGATCAGATCTCTCTGACCACCAGGATGTAGACTCCTGTATAAGAATAGTATGTCCTAGTGCCTAAAGGACCAGATCTCTCTGACCACCAGGATGTAGACTCCTCTGTATAAGAATAGTAAGTACTAGTGGCTGAAGGAGCAGATCCCTCTGACCACCAGGATGTACAGTTAGGGCCAGAAATATTTGGACAGTAACACAATTTTCGCGAGTTGGGCTCTGCATGCCACCGCATTGGATTTGAAATGAAGCCTCTACAACAGAATTCAAGTGCAGATTGTAACGTTTAATTTAAAGGGTTGAACAAAAATATCTGATAGAAAATGTAGGAATTGTACACATTTCTTTACAAACACTCCACATTTTAGGAGCTCAAAAGTAATTGGACAAATAAACATAACCCAAACAAAATATTTTTTTTTCAATATTTTGTTGCGAATCCTTTGGAGGCAATCACTGCCTTAAGTCTGGAACCCATGGACATCACCAAACGCTGGGTTTCCTCCTTCTTAATGCTTTGCCAGGCCTTTACAGCCGCAGCCTTCAGGTCTTGCTTGTTTGTGGGTCTTTCCGTCTGAAGTCTGGATTTGAGCAAGTGAAATGCATGCTCAATTGGGTTAAGATCTGGTGATTGACTTGGCCATTGCAGAATGTTCCACTTTTTTGCACTCATGAACTCCTGGGTAGCTTTGGCTCTATGCTTGGGGTCATTGTCCATCTGTACTGTGAAGCGCCATCCGATCAACTTTGCAGCATTTGGCTGAATCTGGGCTGAAAGTATATCCCGATACACTTCAGAATTCATCCGGCTACTCTTGTCTGCTGTTATGTCATCAATAAACACAAGTGACCCACTGCCATTGAAAGCCATGCATGCCCATGCCATCACGTTGCCTCCACCATGTTTTACAGAGGATGTGGTGTGCCTTGGATCATGTGCCGTTCCCTTTCTTCTCCAAACTTTTTTCTTCCCATCATTCTGGTACAGGTTGATCTTTGTCTCATCTGTCCATAGAATACTTTTCCAGAACTGGGCTGGCTTCTTGAGGTGTTTTTCGGCAAATTTAACTCTGGCCTGTCTATTTTTGGAATTGATGAATGGTTTGCATCTAGATGTGAACCCTTTGTATTTACTTTCATGGAGTCTTCTCTTTACTGTTGACTTAGAGACAGATACACCTACTTCCCTGAGAGTGTTCTGGACTTCAGTTGATGTTGTGAACGGGTTCTTCTTCACCAAAGAAAGTATGCGGCGATCATCCACCACCGTTGTCTTCCGTGGACGCCCAGGCCTTTTTGAGTTCCCAAGCTCACCAGTGAATTCCTTTTTTCTCAGAATGTACCTGACTGTTGATTTTGCTACTCCAAGCATGTCTGCTATCTCTCTGATGGATTTTTTTCTTTTTTTTCAGCCTCAGGATGTTCTGCTTCACCTCAATTGAGAGTTCCTTTGACCGCATGTTGTCTGGTCACAGCAACAGCTTCCAAATCCAAAACCACACACCTGGAATCAACCCCAGACCTTTTAACTACTTAATTGATTACAGGTTAACGAAGGAGACGCCTTCTGAGTTAATTGCAGCCCTTAGAGTCCATTGTCCAATTACTTTTCGTCCCTTGAAAAAGAGGAGGCTATGCATTACAGAGCTATGATTCCTAAACCCTTTCTCCGATTTGGATGTGGAAACTCTCATATTGCAGCTGGGAGTGTGCACTTTCAGCCCATATTATATATATAATTGTATTTCTGAACATGTTTTTGTAAACAGCTAAAATAACAAAACTTGTGTCACTGTCCAAATATTTCTGGCCAAACTGAAGTCTCCTCTGTATAAGAATAGTATGTTCTAGTGGCTGAAGGACCAGATCCCTCTGACCACCAGGATGTAGACTCCTCTGTATAAGAATAGTAAGAGCTACCGGCTGGAAGACTAGTTCCCTCTGACCACGAGGATGTAGACTCCTCTGTAGAAGAATAGTGAGAGCTTACCGGCTGAAGGACCAGATTGTTTTGACCACCAGGTTGTTTACTCCCCTGTGTAAGAATAGTTAGTCCCAGCTGCTGAAGGACCAGATCTCTTTGACAACCAGGATATAGACCCCTCTGTATAAGAATGTTAAGAAAATTGTAGATCAATGTATCAGTTAATTGTTCTTTTATTGGGTTGTAGACTAGAAAGATATAGCCTGCTGCTAGTATAAGTAGTGAAGGGTTAAACGAAACCTTTTCTATACCATTACGGGGTAGACAGACAAGATAAGAGTCTCCAGACTGCCTCCCTTGCATTCCTTCTCACTGAACTCATAACGCTCTCATTGTATGTTATAGTAACACCTCAATAGGTGTAACTTATGTTAATCCTTTTAGTTTTAGCCTATTATGTATTATTATTAATCTTGGAGGTATGTACTTTTCCTGTGATGTCATTTATAGTATCAAAACCAAATACACCTTAGAATAAATTAGAAATCATCTGATACCGCACAGGCTGGTGTGATTTGTATTTCTCCTGGGCCCAGACTTCTGCACGAGATCTGGGATTGTTTTCTCTTTGATAAACACATAAATTCTCCTTACATTTTTCGTCCTTCGAGCCGGAAAGACTCACTACAGAGGGAGAGGACAGCCTGGCTGTGAAAAGGTGGGTCTGAAGTACTCTCTGATCATTAAAAGACCTCCGTCTTGCTTAGACGTCATTAGAGGCCAGTCAGGCATCCTGTCTGAAACAGTGACGTTTTTCCGAACTAGCCTGAGAATTTAGAAGCCTCCCAGATAACGTGTAGTAAGTATAACAATGGTTAAACTTTTCTTCTCTCTTCTTCTTCTGTATACTTTAGTGTTAGTAGAATTTACAATGTGCTTTGTAAATGAGAGGCAAGTATAGACGAATGGGTTGTCAAGAGACAATAGCAGTAGTCTATGTGAAATGTGTAAGGTAAATGAGAAGTATAGACGAATGGGTTGTCAAGGGACAATAGCAGTAGTCTATGTGAGACCATAGCCATTGTGAGAAGGCTACAGGAAAGAATTACTCCGTGCACATAAAAGAAGCGGTTAGATGACGTCATGGCACACAGGGGTGTCCAGGCACTTTACTTCTTATCTTTCTATTACTTTTTCTTTGATATTGTGTTATAGAGTAACTAAGAATATAAAGAGGGCGGCCGCCTACTAACATAATGTAATATTTGTATTGTTGTCTTATAATGCATGAAGCGAATGTGTGAGTGATTGAGATAAGCAGATCCGATACGTGGGCACTGACCTCTAGGACACATTAAGGACCAACCTCGCTGTGCAGGTTGTTTTCGGACAAGCCCTTTATTGTGTTCAGTGTTCACAGGCCCTACTCGGTAAAGCAAAAAGGAGTCTTCGTGTATATAGCGAAGCACTGATTCTGGTAAGGATCTTCTGCGTTTTCACTAAACATTTTAGTGGCCAGAGGCTTGTTTTATGTTTGTCTTGTAAATCGGCACCAAGAACATAATTACTAACAATGGGAAATATAAACTGTAAGGCATTCTCCTGTGCATGTCTCTGTTGTTGTTGCCAACGACAGGAAGCCCTTCAAGGGGATAAGAAGTACATGCATAAGTTAGATCCTGACTATGTCAAATATTGTGACATAAGTGGGAAAAGAAGTATGGGTTTAAAAAAAATAATAATTAAAAGCTCCTAGTTGTAAAGAATTATGTGATAAAATACGGACAAAATCAGCTAAAGATCAGCAGAAATACGGATTATCCACTGCGGAAGCCTGGTTAAAAGAAGCCCCAAACTGTCACGCCCATATAAAGAATAGACCCCTGACAGTTTGATGAACAATTCAAAGGGTTAATGAGGAGTTACAATTGAATGAAAAATAGAGAGAGCAGATAGAAGAATTCTAGAGCCAGACTGGAGTTCTGTAGAAGGAAATTAGAATGGGAAGGGAGGAGATGGTAGACCCCTTCCATGGGTTAATTAGGGGGAGAGGGATGATCCTAATGCTGCATATAATCAGCCAATTAAGAATGCGTTTGTAAGTGGAGTAAAGAAGGGAATAGGAGGTTATATAATGAGGTACATGGTTACCTTGAGGATGGGATCCTTGCAGGATGTTTTGGAATATGAAAAACATGCAGAAAAGTTTTACAAAGAAAAGGGTGAGAAAGTGGGAGTTATTATACGGGGAGAGGAATGTGATACGATGGTTCAAGAAAGTCAGAGAGGTCATTGGACAGCGAGAGGATGTGAAAGTAGAGACAGAGATAGAAGCAGAGGTGGGATGCAGCTCGGGGATTTAAATGTGTGTTTGAATTATGGGAAGTTTGGTGATTTTGCCCGAGATTGCCCTGAGAAACAATGTTCTCAAGCACCTTGGGGAAAAATGACTAGGAGCGGTGGATGTATAACACTTGGAGGATCTCTTGGCAATTTCTACTGCCTGAGATAGATCTCCAGGTGAATGGGCGGATGATTACTTTCCTGGTGGGCACAGGAGCCACCAGGGCATTAATACATCCCAATATGTACCCAATGTAAAATGCAGTAATAGTCATATCATGGTAAGAGGGGTTAATGGCCGGACTCACAAGGAATCCCTCTCTGAACCAGTTATAACAGACCTAGAGACAAATAAGCCTGTGAAATGTTACATAATATAGTCTCGAATATGTCCAGTAAAATTGTTGAGATGAGATTTTATGATAAAATTAGGTATACCTTCACCAGAGTACCTCAGGGCTGCTGTGAATCTCCTACAATTTTCTCCCAGGCTAAGTCAGCACACTTAGCCCAGTTCCAACCTCCTACAGGTAGTCAGCTACTACTGTATGTTGGTAGCCAGCAGCAGACAGTGAAGAGAATTGTGGGGGGAAACAGTTGCACCCTTGAGGTTTCTTTATGAGCAAGGCCATAAAGTAAACAGGTAGAAACTCCAATACAGTCAGCAAATGGTTAAATATTTGGGGTATAACCTGTCAGATGAAGGTGGGCAAGCAATTCTGGAGGTTCCAAAACTACGAGCAAATGATGTCCTTTTTGTGAATGACGAACTTCTGCAGAGCCTGGATCCCAAATTCTGCATCTCTGACAGCGCTTCTTACCAGACTCATCTGTGATGAACCTCTGGCTGCAGCTGACAGGATCCAGTGGGATGCGCCCTGTGAGGAAGCCTTTGTCAGTTTAAAATTCACACGCAAAAAATACCCAGACAGCACCTCAGGATCGTCATTCAGTTGAACGAAAGTATGCAATTCTAATCCTCCAAAGGGGGAGAGCTGCGGAAATAATTGGGGTCTCTCATAAGAAAGTTTTCCCAAGAAGAAAATCAATAGAAAACGACTATTAGCAAAAAACTTTCTGCGCTCAGAGCATTGAAAGTTAAGTAAGTGTGACTCCTTTCTGCTATTTGACATTAACCAGTTGTCGAAACTTTCAATTCTCTGAGCACAGAAAGTTTTTTGCTAATAGTTGTTTTCTATTGATTTGTCAGGTTAAAGCAGACTCTGGTGGGCACATCAGTCTTGGGGGCTGCTGAACCACAGCAAGCCCTTTGTGCCAACTGTTGACTCAGGGGAAGGATATATGACCTCTGTGTTAACTCAGGAACACGGTGGGAAACAGACCGCTGGCATACTACTCTTGCAGACTAGATCTAGTGGCCGAGCGCTCCCACCCTGCGTACAAGCAGTAGTAACAGCAGTTGAAGCAGTCAGACCTTCTGCCACTATAGTGCTGTTCCTCCCACTCACACTGAAAATACCGCACACAGTTAGTTATACTCATATCTTAGTCCTTGTAGACATCCCCCTGCAGGACACTACTGCTCTCACAGCCACACCTGACAACCTAGGGATGTACTACGCTCCATCCATCCACCTTACTGCCTATTTCTTCAGACGGTCCTCCACACAACTGTCTAGGAGAGATGGCACATAAGGTGTTACCCCGACCAGATCTGCAGGATGTATCTCTGGTAGATGCTGAATACTCTCTCTTTGTAGATGGGCTGTACATCTCCGTAGAAAAAAGAAAAACTATCTTACCTAAATCGTTCTTCAGATGTGCAGCACTTTTGAGCCATGGCCTGTGTCATGTCTTAACAGGGGGGATGGTAGCACTCATTTGGAAAGTATTCACAGCCTAGGGGTTTACAAACTACTCTAAAAAAAAAAAATTTGTCTTGTATTAGTTGTGCTAAACACAATGCAGAAGGGAGTATAAGACCAAGGAGGGGCGCCGTCCTACACCTCAGTATCCCAACATATATATATATATATATATATATATATATATATATATATGGACTACAGCTAAACACAATGTACAGGGAATATAAGACCAAGGAGGGGCGCCATCCTACACCTCAGTGTCCCTACACATATATATTTGGACTACAGCTAAACACAATGTACAGGCAATATAAGACCAAGGAGGGGCGCCATTCTACACCTCAGTGTCCCTACACATATATATATGGACTACAGCTAAACACAATGTACAGGGAATATAAGACCAAGGAGGGGCGCCGTCCTACACCTCAGTGTCCCTACACATATATATGGACTACAACTTAACACAATGTACAGGGAATATAAGACCAAGGAGGGGCGCCGTCCTACACCTCAGTGTCTCAACACATATATATGGACTACAGCTAAACACAATGCACAAGGGAATATAAGACCAAGGAGGGGCGCCGTCCTACACCTCAGTGCCCCTACACATATATATGGACTACAGCTAAACACAATGCACAAGGGAATATAAGACCAAGGAGGGGCGCTGTCCAGCACCTCAGTATCTCTTCCAACACATTTGTAGGGACTACAGAGAATTATACAAATGTGAAGGTAAGAAATACTGCCTAGTTATCATGGATGCTTTAGCCAAGTGGATAGAAGTGTTTCCCACAGGTCAGCGAATGCAGCCACAGTGGCTAAAGCATCACTAAGGGAAGTAATACCAGGTGATTGGGTCCTCATCAAGGGGATAAAGAAAAAGAACTGGAAGACCCCAAAGTGAGAAAGACCTTACCAGGTACCGCTTGTACTTACCAGGTACTGCTGACCACTCCTACTGCAATAAGGATTGCTGAACAGCAGGTCTAGATTCACCAATCACACTGTAATAAGGTGACACAGGCAGAGCAGGGGCAGTGTGCCGAGGGGGTCTGGTTTAGCCCGCTACAAAAGGGGAGCCACATTAGGTGGTCTTCGTCTCAACCCGGTGAAGAAATCCACACCCCTTCCCCGAGGGCCTCCTCGGTAAGGACAAAATGACAGGAATAGCATTTCTTTTTGGTGTATTGGTGAGTCTGGGGAACGCTATTGATGACTGCCCTGAAATTGTCAGAGGTCATCATCATATTACCCGATCCTACACGATGGGGGATGCTGGGGGGAGCGCTGAGTGTAACTTGTATAGAAGGAGTGACGAGCACCATACTGGTAGATCTGCTCCCTGACCTACTGACTGCAATCCCTGCTAGCCATCATAAATCACTCTTGCAGTCATACCGATTCTGCCATCACACGGCCAAATGTCTGACCATTGTCTATGTGTATAACATCCCTCACACTCCAGCCCTGCCATACCGTGCCCATCTCCACCTCACCATACCGGGCACATCTCCAGCCCCTTTGCCTTCTGTATCCCCCCATTATTTGTAGTATGTAAGCTCGTTGGAGCAGGACCCGCACCCCTAATGTTTCCATCAGCTGATTACTATGTAACCGTGGTTCTGTAATGTTTGTACTTCTGTCTTTCTGTATCCCGCCTGTCTATGTAAGCGCTGCAGAATATGTTGGCGCTATACAAATACAGATTACTATAGATATGTGTCAGATGAGGGACTTGTTGGCATTGCACACAATGGAGTAAGGCGTGGCTAGATGTTTGCCTGGCTTGATAGTACTCTTAGTCAGGCCACGTCCCTGGCAGCCATCTTAGTGCTAGTCATGGCCTGTGGCCATTTTAGTACCTGCTGTAATACCTTCGGCCGCCCCCCAGACGCCATCTTGGCTTCTCACATCCCATAGATGTACCTTTTACCTGGCATCCCAATGCTTGCACTTGTAGTACACAACACCAGTGATTCGAGCCTTCTCTGAATTGCGTAGGAATAGTCAGAAGCCTCCATCACTGTCCTCTGCGTCTTGATGATATGTTGTCTACCTTAAGTGTGCGCTATAAGATACTCAGGGTGATACTGCGGGATATTTAGTCGTAGCGAGGAATATGTATGGTCTCCTTCAGATAAGTGTCAGGTAGTGAGGGGACAGGTTGCTATGGGTGACAGTAGTGAGGGGACAGGTTGCTATGGGTGACAGTAGTGAGGGGACAGGTTGCTAGGGGTGACGGTAGTGAGGGGACAGGTTGCTATGGGTGACAGTAGTGAGGGGACAGGTTGCTAGGGGTGACGGTAGTGAGGGGACAGGTTGCTAGGGGTGACGGTAGTGAGGGGACAGGTTGCTAGGGGTGACGGTAGTACTGACAAGGATCAGGGATAGTAGGCAGCAGGACAGAAGGGATGATTACATGATGCAGACAGTCCTGGGATGAGACAGTGAAGGAATGAAAGTTTACAGCCGTATTAAATGAAGATGACAGACAATGGCTTGAGTGCTGCTCTGTGTGGTGGGGTCAGCTCACAAATGGTTAAACCATCTGTTACATTGGAATGCTTGTTTCACTTTCACCCCCACCTTTCAGCTTTAGGGTGCGTTCACACGAGCGTAGACGTATTTATGTTCGCACAAGCACAGCGTATAATCGCCGGAAAGAACGTTTTTCGCCGATCACGACCAGCGCTACAAAGCGTATTTTCATTTGTTCCTACTTTTCAAACAGTCTTTTCGGCCAGCGAATATTCGCCGGCACGTATTTCGGTCGCGTATGTCTGTTTTTCCGCGGGTTGCCGTTTTTACGCGCCGTAAAATCGCCCATGTGAACGAATACATTCGAAACCATTGCCTCAGATGGTCACGTATATACGTTTGGTCGCAAAAACGCGCCGTTTATGCGCTCGTGTGAACGCACCCTGAGAGTTCAGTGAGAAAAAGGGAGGGGGGTGTGTGACAGACTCTAGCGATGCTCTGCTTGCTTGAAATGAATAGACTTGTAATGAAGATGATCAGGAATGAAGTTTAGTATAAACTTGTGTGAATAGGGAACGTCCATTCTTGCTGTTATTTGTGTACATGTCAGGTCTGTGATTGGTTTGCAGTGATTTTGATTGTTAAATGGTGTTTTCAATGTGATAATGTCAGGTAAGAGAAAAATAACAATTAAAGGGGTTGTCCCGCGCCTAAAGAAAATTTTTTTTTTTGCCCAGTCCCCCAGTACCTGTAAAGGAATACTGCTGCCAGGTGTTATTAAAAAAAAATAATAAATTCCCTTACCTGAATCCCCGTTCAGCAACTTTAAAAAATCTTCTTTCCAAGATGGCTGCTGCTGGTCTTCTCCCACAGTGCACCGCGGGTCTTCTCCCATGGTGCACCGTGGATGTTCTTCTGCTGTCTGCGCTCCACTGCCGATTCCAGCCACCTCATTGGCTGATCGGCACCATGTGACGGGGGCGGAGCTACGTGATGACGCTGAGAAGGGGGAGGAGCCAGGACGCAGCTCGTGAGCCTGGACCATCCAGAAGAGGATTCCTCTCTGCGCAAGCGCGACTGTTCCGGCGACCAGAGGAGAAGTTTGGTCATCGCCATGGAGACGGGGACGCCAGCAGCGGAAGGGGGTAAGTATATAACTTCTGTATGGCCAATATTTAATGCACGATGTATATTACAAAGTGCATTAATATGGCCATACAGAAGTGCATAAGCCCACTTGCTGCCGCGGGACAACCCCTTTAAGTTGTTGATAATGTGAGACCTGAGTGTTCCTATTAAGGGAAGAATATCACAAGGATGCTGCAGCTAGCTGTAGGAGTCTAGACACAGTTAAAGCTCTGTTTATCTTACTCCATCACCTCTCCTTGATAAGAGAAATTCCAGAAGGGGGGTTGTTAAGGTTGGAGGATCAAGCCACTCTGCAGATGATTGGAGTAGTAGTAGTTGTGTGAATCTTTATGTTATGCAGTAAACATTGTGTATAGAGAAATATGTTATTAATAATTATATGAGATAGAAAGACTGGATCCCACGATAGATAAAAGTTAATGACAAGTCTTCAAGCTGTGATGAACGTAAAATGTGTGATTAAGCTTCTTAACTGTACCTACCCCCCACAGATAAGGGATCCATGTTATACATTGAGTTTGCTGTTTCCACCTGTGGGCATGGACCAAATACCTGCTGTTGTCTCCGATCCTTGGGTTATACTTACTTCGCACTACCTGGTAATGGGACCAAGGCAGACTGCGGGAGACTGCCTGAGGGATACTGTGCGGAAAGGAGAATCGTAAAGGGCACGCTGTCTCTGGGATATGGCCTGAGCTACAGAGAGCACGCACAGACGTGTGGGGGTTGTGTGGTGACCGGGCCTAGAACAGGTGCCAGGTACAGGCCCTAACGGGATTGTGCTTGGTACAACTGATAATGCCTATGCACCTCATGACCTACAAGGGCAACAGCGAGGGCCTTGTCTGGAGAACTAGGAACTTCTCTCCCACAGGTTCCTCTGACGCCATCGTGGTCCCAAGGGGGGTACCGGACGAGTATAGAGCAAGAAATCAGATGGCTGCAGGGGGTTTGAGTCTCTTCTTGCATGGTGGGTAACAGTGAATAAAGATGTAGACTGGATTAATTACACATACTATAACCAAAAGAGATTTGTTAATTACACTAGAGATGCAATCAGGGGCCTAGAGGAACAACTAGGACATACCTCACTTATGGCATGGCAAAATAGAATGGCTCTTGTTATATGTTACTAGCAGAGTTTGTAAAATGATTAAAGGATATTTCATTCCTAATAACACGGCACCAGATGATACCTGAGCACTGGAAGGGTTAAATGCATAATAAAATGAACCAGCTGATAACTGGCATAGACGATCCATTCAGGGACTGGTTGAAAGCTTGTTCAGACACTGGTCACAAGTCATATACTCCACACTAGTCTGTCAGTATGTGCCTCCATTCTAGTACTCTGCGGTTGCTGCCGTATTCCATGTATCCGAGGACGGCGACAAACCTTATTAACACTTCCATCACGAAAACTATGTTCCAAAATATACAAGATGACGGAGAACAAGATGGCTTACTGGGTCAGGTGACCACCTCTGTATGACAAGTAATGGGTGAAAGTTCTATGAAGGAAGCTCCATTTTACTTTGATGATTCTAAAGTGTGACATTTTGATTCCAGTGTGTCCTGATTGTACCGGAGGATCGCTCTAAATAACTGATTGACACTTCAATAAGTAAGATTTTATATCATGATGGACAATCATTTATATATGAAGAAAGAAGCATCAATCGGATAATAATAAATCAAGGCCAAGCTTCTCTTGGGGGCGGGCCTAATTGTGGATACATTTGGTGGAATGACTTTATATATATGGATCAATGTAATACTTTTATATGAAATAATTACATATTTAGTCGTGAAGTGTGAACCCAGACCTTCTGGTAATAAAGCTTCGGGCCGAAGGAAGCCAGGGGTCTGTGGTAGAGTCATTATATATGTGTATTTACTATTCTACTGTGTTGGTGTATTGATCTAAAGTGGGGAATGTTAAGAAAATTGTAGATCAATGTATCAGTTAATTGTTCTTTTATTGGATTGTAGACTAGAAAGATATAGCCTGCTGCTAGTATAAGTAGTGAAGGGGTTAAACGAAACCTTTTCTATACCATTACAGGGTAGACAGACAAGATAAGAGTCTCCAGACTGCCTCCCTTGCATTCCTTCTCACTGAACTCATAACGGTCTCATTGTATGTTATAGTAACACCTCAATAAGTGTAACTTATGTTAATCATTTTAGTTTCAGCCTATTATGTATTCTTATTAATCTTGGAGGTATGTACTTTTCCTGTGATGTCATTTATAGTATAAAAACCAAATACACCTTAGAATAAATTAGAAATCATCTGATACCGCACAGGCTGGTGTGATTTGTATTTCTCCTGGGCCCAGATGCACGAGATCTGGGATCATCTTCTCTTTGATAAACACAAATTCTCCTTACAAAGAATAGTAAGTCCTAGGGGCTGAAGGACCAGATCCCTCTGACCACCAGAATGTAGACTCCTCTGTATAAGAATAGTAAGTCCTAGTGGCTGAGAGAGCAGGCGTGTGGCTGAAGGACAGGCGTGAGGCTGGTTGGCGCCCCCTGCAGCTTATTTTGGTGGCCATTTGTATGACCTTCAGGATGTTTTCCATCTGTCATCAGGAATGTATTAGCGGTTCCTCGCTAGTGATATTTGTTATCTCTGTGACGGCAGCGTGTAAGGGTTTTCGCTATAGAAGCGGTCGGCCTACTTTCTGCTACAGATTGGGTCCAGATGGGATAGGGCGGTGTAAACTTTACTGAGGTTTGTGCGGCTTATTGGATGCCGCGATCCGGACGCTGGTAAACGTTTAGGTCGTGGAGTCAGTAAGTAATTAGTACAGAGAAGTAATTAGATGGGAATGGGCTCATCGTCTCACTCCTTTTCTGGAGGAGCCACGGGCATGGCTTGATAGGCATTCTGCCAGGACAGCCCCGGGGCGTTACAGAGGGCCCCCGGCTGCCATGACACCTGCACGGCTCCCTGCGATCTCAACCCATTTTAAATGGCGCTATCAGAATTGACAGCTTATCGGAGTTGGTATCAGCCGCAATAAACAGCCGGCGCTCGCGCTGTATGGAGGGAGATCGCCACGCGTTCATACATACCCCGACGCTGCAGGACGTACATGTACTACCTATAGCACTAAGGGGTTAAAGGATTCCAGCAAATGTTTTTATAAAATTTCCTATTAAATGAATTCCTAATAAAGTATTTCTAAGGTTCTCCCACATTAAATGCTGCTATTAAAAATCCTACTTGTCCCTCACAATACCGGCGCTCATCCAGCTTTATTAGCAGATATAATAGCAATTGTCGTTGGGCGGTGGGGAGGAGAAATGGCTGCAGGAAGGGGTTAAAGGGAGGCTGTCCGGAGGATTCTGCTGCCCGATGTCACACATACATCCCAACACGCATGTGCATTGCAGACATCTATATTGTGCGCTAAAACACTGCAGCGCTTCAGAGAAAACCCTGTAAAAAGCAGCTGAACTTGGAGATGTTGGTTTTTGTGGTTTTTACATTGGTTCATATTGTTTCCATTCAGGTCCCTACAGGACTGATTCATCAAAGATGGAGAAGAATAGAAACAAGACGGCGGAGAGTGTATTCAACCTCACCCTAGAGATACTCGTCTAGCTTTCTGGGGAGGTGAGAGATTCTGATGATGTCACATTACATCATTCTTATCTATGGTAATAACAGATGATGTCACTGGAGAGGGGAGAGATTCTGATTATGTCACATTGCATCATTCATATCTATGGTAATAACAGATGTCACTGGAGAGAGGAGAGATTCTGATGATGTCACATTACATCATTCTTACCTATGGTAATAACAGATGATGTCACTGGAGAGGTGATGGACTCTGGAAATGTCTGTAGTGATACTTATTAATGTCTTCCCATATACAGGATTACACAGTAGTGAGGAAGACCTCTAGTGATGGTTATTGGGCTCCTGTGTGTGATGGATGGGGAAGACCCCTGAGCCCAATCATGGGGCCCCCACCTCACCCCCTAATACATGAGAACATCAATGTACAGAAGATTCTAGAAGTCACCAACAAGATGATTGAGCTACTGACTGGAGAGGTGACGCTGCAGGGAATGCTGGGACATTATACAGTAACAGCACTGGAGACTTCTGGGTAATGACTGTATATTGTGTTGTCAGGTTCCTATAAGGTGTCAGGATGTCGCTGTCTATTTCTCCTTGGAGGAGTGGGAGTATTTAGAAGGACACAAGGATCTGTACAAGGAGGCCATGATGGAGACCCGCCAGCCGCTCCCATCACCAGGTAATGGATATATTTAGCAGGATCATAGCTGTGGAGGGGTGATGTGGGGCATGTGCCCCTGGTGCTTGTAGGCAGGAAGTGGGGTGTGAGCCAGGCAGGACACTGTGCTAGCTGGATTAATAGAGCCATTCACTGCACAGTTGTTGATTAATAACAGTGTATAATCAGAAGGCCTACACATCACCAGCACACATTTAGGCCCCCGGCACACGGGTGGAAATTCCACAGCAGGATTTCACGCAGAATTTACGCCCGTGGAAGCTGCCATAGGATTGTGTTAGAAAGCGCAATCCTATGCAGACGGCCGCGATTTGTCAGCACAAAATCACGTGCGGAAAACAAATCGTGGCATGCTCTATTTCTATGCGGGGCTCACACTCCCCAGCTGCCAGCTCTGCTCCGGCATGTTTGGCTGGCCAGCAGCCGGCACATCAAAGGGCCAGAGCCGCGCTGGTCCCTGCAGCGGCTCGAGTCGGGTCCCGCTGCGAGAATTTTCGCAGCAGGATCCGACCCAGTCGTCTCCAGGCGGCCTTATTAATTGCTGATATGTAAGCATCCCGGTCCTACAGTGACACTAGTCAGCGACTATATGACGGATGACTGCTATATCAAACAGAATATAGGATGTAGACTTCTCTGTATAAGAATAGTAAGTCCTAGCGACTTAAGCACCAGATCCCTCTGACCACCAGGATGTAGTCTCCTCTGTATAAGAATAGTAAGAGCTACCGTCTGGAAGACCAGTTCCCTCTGACCACGAGTGTTAGGGAAATTTCTGCGTACAGTACCAATCAGGCCCACCCCAATGCCCCGCTGCCGGCGGTAAAGAAGAGACACCAGACACGGAGGTCTGGTATAGTTCCTCACACGGGGACATAACTGCGCACTTTATTACAGATTACATGGGGTCTCATAACCTTTGGTCACATCATTAGGAATGGGTAATGGTCTCATTGGCTCAAATTCACCGCATAACCATATATGTAAAGTCCGCATTTCCGCCTGAGACAGTGATAATCATATACGTAGTTGAACAGTCGTTATCTAGATACGGCGCTTCTGGGAAAACAGCCAAGCACACGGCCTTCGTATCCGGTTCTTCCTTGCGGTGTTTAAGATACATTTTGTCTTCGCCTTGCAAAGCCTTTGGAATATCTGATGTAAGGCGACGTATTACGTTTTTCTCATTTTAGCATTGAATAGAACTTGCATACAGGTATAAAAGCATAAAAATATATGCCAATATATACATATACCCTCACACGAGGATGTAGACTCCTCTGTAGAAGAACAGTAAGAGCTTACCGGCTGAAGGACCAGATCCCTCTGACCACCAGGTTGTTGACTCCCCTGTGTAAGAATAGTTAGTCCTAGCAGCTGAAGGACCAGATCTCTTTGACAACCAGGATATAGACTCCTCTGTATAAGAATATTAAGTCCTAGCAGCTGAAGGAGCAGATCCCTCTGACAACCAGGATGTAGACTCCTCTGTAGAAGAATAGTAAGTCATAGTGACTGAAGGACCAGATTCCTCTGACCAGAAGGATGTAGACTCCTCTGTATAAGAATAGTAAGTCCGTGCTGCTGAAGGAGCAGATTCTTCTGACCACCAGGTTGTTGACTCCACTGTGTAAGAATAGTTAGTCCTAGCGGCTAAAGAACCAGATTCCTCTGACCACCAGGATATAGACTCCTCTGTATAAGAATAGTAAGTGCTAGGGGCTGAAGGACCAGATCCCTCTGACCGCCAGGATGTAGCCTCCTCTGTATAAGAATAGTAAGTCCTAGCGGCTGAAGGACCAGATCCCTCTCACCACCAGGATGTAGCCTCCTCTGCATAAGAATAGTAAGTCCTAGCGGCTGAAGGACCAGATCCCTCTTACCACCAGTTTGTGGACTCCTCTGTATAAGAATAGTAAGTCTTAGTAGATGAAGGACGAGATCCCTCTGATCACCAGGGTGTAGAAGATGCAATTCTTTGCAGGGCAGGCGTGGGGCTGGAGGGCGCCCCCTGCAGGTTATTTTGGTGGTCATTTGTATGACCTTCAGTATGTTTTCCATCTGTCATCAGGAATGTATTAGCCGTTCCTCGCTAGTGATATTTGTTATCTCTGTGACGGCAGCGTGTAACGGGTTTCACTATAGAAGCGGTCGGCCTACTTTCTGCTGCAGATTGGGCCCAGACGGGATAGGGCGGTGTGACCTTTTTTTTTTTAAACTCGTTTTATTGAAAATTAAGTAGCATAAGGAACATACAGTCATAGACAGGTGCAGCACATAAATAGTACATAACCTTGTATAGTTAGATTGGTAGGGAGGTTCAGTCACTTTGATACATCAAAAATAACTATTTAATGCTTTCAAGTTAGATCAGATAAGCAGACCAAATCTCTGAGGCTACAGGTCCCGCTCCAGAATGTGCATCCACTAGGGGGTACTCCGGAGCTCCAGAATAGATGAAGACATTAATTGTGGTGAATATAACGAGAGGGGGGAATCACACCACAGACCCCACACTTTATCAAATTTCCCAGGACACTTACGTCCCTTGTAGACTATACAATTATATGGCACGACCGAATTGACCAGCTTCCTCCACATTGAGAGTGAGGGGTTCTTACGATCCATCCACTGCAGTGCAATAGTTTTTCTAGCAAGGAACAAAGATTCCCACAGAAAAATCTTTTTATGGTGTTGCTAGCTTTCTTCATCTAATATTCCAAATAAACAGATCTCTGGGCTTGGTGGAATAGGGACTTCCACAAGTTCAGAGAGGAAACCTGTGACCTCCCCCCAGAAACTTTCACTAACAGGACACTCCCACATCATATGCCAAAAATCTGAATAGTTGCAGGAACACCTAATGCACTTTGTAGACTGTACTCTGCCCATTTTGTACAATCTTGCTGGAGTGAGATAACACTGATATACTATATACAGCTGGATCATTTTGTTATTGGCTGCTGGGGATACATATAGAGGAGATTCCAAAAGCTCTTGGAATGTATCGTCTGTTAGAGTCGGTATCTGTGTCCTCCATTTTACTAGGGCAGAGGGTATATCCTGAGAGGCTCGTATTGAGATAAGATGGGAGTATAGTGCCGATATGAGTCCCTTAGGGCCCTAGGAGCAAAGGATGCCTATTAAGGGGTAATGAGAAATAGCAGGTCTGGGCGGTGGGAACTGCGCCTGCAAAGCGTGTCTGATCTGGAGAAATCTATAGAAATGGTAGCGGGGTAGCTCGTATTTGTTCTGTAATTGCTCAAATGAAGACAGGGTGTTCTGTGGATAGAGGTCTGCCAGGGTCCGGATGCCATATTGTTCCCAAACCTGGGCATCTTCCAATCGGAGTAATTCCGGGAGCCCAGGATTATGCAAAAGGGGAGTGTCAGCTATTATGTCCATAAAACGGCCAATTGACTTGGCCTGCCGCCAGACCTGAGATGCTGGCCTATGAATTGGTAACATTTTGCCTGTTAGGGTAGAAGGAGATTCCAGCAGGGGCCACAATCTAGGGATTTTTAGGTAATGTGCTAGATGCGCCTCAGAGTTGGGGAGCGGGTCATCACTTAGCCAGCGTCTCAAGTGAATTAGCTGACTGGCCACATAGTACAGGAACAGATCTGGCAGGGCAGCGCCCGCGTCTTGCTTCGGCCTTTGAAGCGTCGAGATTCGTAATTTGGGGCGGGAGTTTCCCCATATAAAGGAAGACATCAAGGACTGCATGGATTTAAAGAAGCGAGATGGGAAATGTACCGACACGTGCTGCATTATATATAGGCACTTTGGTAATACTATCAGTTTGATAAGGTTAATGCGCCCCGCCACTGAAAGCGGCAAGGAGCCCCATATTTTAAACTTGGACCTGAATAGATCTATAAGGGGGTATACATTTAGCTCTAGGGACCTTCCCACATCATTGTTTATCTGTAACCCCAGGTATTTAAACTGATTGGAGATCTGGAGGCCGCAGAGTGAGTCGATATCTGCCAAACAGCTTCCCCCGGAAACAGGCATCAGGGCTAATTTAGTCCAGTTGATTTGAAGGCCCGAAAAGTCACCAAGTATATTAATGAGATTTATCACATGGGGCAGGGTTGACTAAGGGTCCGCCAAGAAAAGCAAGAGATCATCGGCATATAAAGCCACCCGGTCTTCCCTGTCTCCTACTGTGACACCCCTGTATAACTGGGTTTCTCGTAGCAACATAGCTAGCGGTTCAATGGCCAGAGCAAATAGTATGGGGGATAGGGGACACCCCTGTCTAGTTCCTCTATGTAATTGGAAATAGGGAGAGCAGGACCCATTAATGGAAATAGCTACTAGGGGGGATTTGTACAGAAGAGTGATCCAACGAATGAAGGTCTCACCGAAACCGAATCTCTGTAAAACCTGAAAAAGAAAGGGCCATTCAATTGAATCGAATGCCTTTTCCGCATCTAAGGAGGCCAAGGCCCAATCCTCTCCTCCGGCCGCCCCCACCTGCGTCACCACTTGGGCCCTCCGTAAGTTGTCTCTGGTGGACTTCCCGGGCATAAACCCTGTTTGATCCGGCTGGATTAAATCCAGTATTATGGTATTGAGTCGATTAGCCAGCATTTTAGCAAGAAGTTTGTAATCAGTTTTAAGTAGGGAAACCGGCCTGTAAGAACCACAGTCTAGGGGGTCTTTATCCGGTTTTAGAATTAGTACTATTGTTGCTTCGTAGAACGAGAGAGGAAGATCTCCCTTCTCATAGGCCGCATTATATATAGCAAGTTATGTAGGGACCAGTATGTCTTGGTATTTGGCATACACCTCGATTGGGATGCCATCAGGGCCTGGTGATCTGCCACTGAAGATGCCCGAAAGCGCCTCCGTTAATTCG
>NW_027102519.1:0-57031 GCF_035609145.1 Eleutherodactylus coqui | reverse complement strand
TAATTTTGTTTTAATTTTTTTATTTTTTACAAAGGCAGAAAGGTGGGTTTTGGAATTTTTATTTTTTTATAATTTTTTAACAATTCTTTTTTTACTTTAAAGTTTTTGAAAACTTTTTGTCCCTTTAGGGGACTTGCATACTTTTTTAAAATTCTTCTAATACTCTACTTTGCTGAGGCATAGCAAGGTATTAGATAGGCTATGACGCTCAGACAAAGTCTAAGTGTCATAGCCTAATTTAGCTGGCAGACCTTGAAGCTATATTCAAGCCTGCAGGTGCCACAGAGACCCATCAGGCCCCCTCTAATCACATTGCAGGGCGTCTGATGGTGACAGTGAGAGCCCCCTTCCTTTGACAGCACTTTAAATGCTGCGATCGCACAGGCCGTGGCATGTAAAGCATTAAACAGTGGAGATCAGAGGTTTTCTCCAATTTGCACTGTAAGAGCTGGTGCTCAGCTGTCATCTGACAGCCAATCGCCAGCTCTCCCTGCCACGGGGACCATCGGCCGGTGGTCTCCGTGGCAACGTGTAAACATTGCATGACTTCAAAAAAATAAAAAGCGTGCAGTTGCCGGCAGATCAGTTATATCTTCCGGCTTCTTTTTTTAATGTCCTGCACTGGTTCTCAGGGACTGTGCAGACAGAACACAATACCACAGCTTATGGCATTGTGTTCTGCACGTTCCAATAGTGAAACATAGCCCAGAAATCTTCTGGGCTATATCACTATGGGCACTGAAGTTAGTCCCAGAAAATTTCTGGGCGTGCCTCTAAAGGGATTAATAGAGAGTTTACCATAATACTCTGCATGTCACCTGATATACAGTGGATAAAGAAAAACTACTGTATATTTAACTCGAGTATTAGCCGACCCAAGTATAAGTTGAGACAATAAGTTTCACCACAAAAAACTGGGAAAACTTATTGACTCGAGTATATGCTAGGTAAAAAAAACCCCTCCATACTCAACTCTCAGCCGGCGTCTGTGTCTGTGCGACAAGCTGCTTGAATTCTTCCCGCTGTCATCCCCGTCCTTCCTCTCTGCTTGGCTCTGTCAGTGCTGTGTAAGTAAGCGCTGTGATTGGATTGAACGCGCGCCAATCACAGCTGGAACTCGATCCAATGACAGTGCTTACTTACACAGCACTGACAGCAGGGGATTTGAAAGCCAAGCAGGGAGATGACTGCGGGGAGAATTCTAAAGCAGCTTGACTGGCTGTGATTGATCGAGCACAGGCTGTGATTGGCTGACACTCGATCCAATCACAGCTCTTACTTACACAACGAGCAAAGAGGACGTCGGGGGATGACAGCGGAGAGAACTCAAGCAGCCTGCCGCACTGCACCAGAGACACAGATGCCGGCTGGGAGGGGAGTATGGAGGGGGTTTATTTAAGCCTTCCCTGACTCAAGTATAAGCCAAAGTGGGCTTTTTCAGCACAAAAAAATGTGCTGAAAAACTAGGCTTATACTCGAGTATATACAGTAATAGATATGTGTTCTCCTAATTGCCCGCTGCAATTCTTCCCTCATTACTTCCTTAACGACCAATAGTTTGAGCTTTTGAGCTATTTGCTACCAGTATTTATATAATTGAAGAATAATTTAAGATTAGTTACTTTTTTTGGCAATGAGTCTCTCTGTCTCCACCGTTGGCGCATTTATTCACTTTTTTACATAAGTTATTTCTTTCCTCATAAATTTTTAGTGCTTCTTCACTGCTTTCCTATTTCAGCAGTTCAATTGCTTCCTTTTTGTTTTTTATTCAATTGCTTCCTTTTTGTTTTTTATTGCCCCTGTTACATCTTTATTTTACCACGTTGGTTTCCTTCTGGTTCTAAACTTTTTATTCCCAAAAGATACGTTCTTTTCACATTGAACATTTGAGTTCTCATTTATGGTCTGTACTCTTATTTTTGACAATATTGCCCCTGTCAAAAAGGTTAAGCGCATCTCTAAGCTCTTAAACTTTGCCTTAAAGGGGTTGTCTCGCGAAAGCAAGTGGGGTTATACACTTCTGTATGGCCATATTAATGCACTTTGTAATGTACATTGTGCATTAAATATGAGCCATACAGAAGTTATTCACTTACCTGCTCCGTTGCTGGCGTCCCCGTCTCCATGGATCCGTCTAATTCTGATGTCTTCTTGCTTTTTAGACGTGCTTGCGCTGTGCGGTCTTCTCCCCTTCTGCTCTGTCCGGCACGAGCGGCGTTCTGGCTCCGCCCCCTTCTACGCGTCATCGCGTAGCTCCGCCCCGTCACGTGTGCCGATTCCAGCCAATCAGGAGGCTGGAATCGGCAATGGACCGCACAGAGCCCACGGTGCACCATGGGAAAGGACCTCCGGTGCATCATGGGTGAAGATCCCGGTGGCCATCTTGGTGAAGGAAGAAGAAGGAAGAAGGAAGACGTCGCAGAGCGGGGATTCGGGTAAGTAATATGTTTTTTGTTTTTTTTTTAACACATCCCGTGGGGTTGTCCTGCGCCGAACAGGGGGCCTATGGGGAAAAAAAACCCGTTTCGGCGAGAGACAACCCCTTTAATGAAATTTAGTGTGGCTCCCTGACAAAATTGAATGGGAAGTGAAAACATAATTTCATTATGATCACTATTTTCTAGGTGCCCCCCAACCTGCACCTTTGTTATTCTGTCAGACCTATTATTTAATATTAAAGGGAACCTGTCACCTGCCTAAAGCACCGTAAACTAATCTATGGTGCTGTTAGTGTAGGTAACAGGGAGCTGGGTGCTGTATTTTTCATACTCATCCACTTCTTGGTTCCTGAGGTTCCCCCTTGTGAAGTTCACATGCAGGCCAAAAGTCTGACTCTTTTCTGAGTCTCATGCACACGCTCTCTATAGACTTGTATCAGAGAGATCTTTAGTTATTGACAGAAACCTATTTACTTAATGGGATGTATAGATTTCAGTTTTCCAGGGTATACACAGATTATTGAACTTTCTAATAATAAGTATATGTGATTTGGTGTTTAATTTATTTGGTTTAGCAATAGATTTTAGTGGATTTCATCGTATTTTATGGTTTGTAGCAAGCTTCTATTAGGATTTTATTTTTGTTTTTCCTTCCATTTATTTCTACCCATAAAGACTACACATGCTAATTTCTTTCCCACATATCTTCCTGTAGTATGGGCTTTAAACAGGACTTTTTTATGATGCCCTTTGATCAAACCGTAACCTTTTAAGTTAACTAGCCAGTCATAGCTATCATCCAGCCATGTCTCAGTTATTCCCACTCTGTCATAATTTTCTTTAGACATTATTACTTCCAGTTCATCACTATTATTGGACAGACATCTAGCATTAGTAGCCATGCAGTTTAGAGACTTTGGTTTCTTTTTATTTTAAGTGTGTTCTTATTAACTATGAAATCTCCCACTGCCTTTCTGGTATGGTACGTGGTACAGGTAATATTTCAGACAATGCTACTTTGGAGCACCTTGCCCTACGTTTACAGCCTAGGTCCCTGAAATATTTTCTAATGACCTTCCACCTACCTCTAATTTTCTTATTGGCGCCAATGTGTAATCTGTCAATCTGATCTGTGAAGTGTTGAATAGGAGTTCCCAGATGACAATACACTGTTCGATGATCCTGGACTTTGTAACAAATTGCCCTCTCTGTCCCCTTAATCATTGAGTCCCCCACTACCACGGTTGGTCCCTGTTCTGCACTGCTATTCCCCTTCTTACTGGAGTAGACATTCTCTTGGTGGACAAAGATGTGTCTTGCTAGAGCGACATACTTCTCATCTGCCAAATTTGTAAACTTGTTTGGGGTATGTCAGCCTCCCTAGCAATCCTCTGTCTACCCCAAGTCCACTCTATATTCACTCACTGTGTAAAATGGCTTGAGATTTTAAATCTTTAAAAAAGTTTTTTACATTCTTATTACACTTTATTATACTTTTCATTCTTGTCCCATTATGGGCCTTGAGCCTCCTTTACTTTGAGCATTAATGGAATACATGAAAATGCTTCAGAATCGCAATATATTCTACAACCTAATAAATGTTACCTCTGGCAAGGCCTAATAGGCCACTGTAGATGGCTGACCAAGAGGCCATTGTTTAGTTTCTGGTTGCCATAGCATACCATTGGAGCCTCGCAATTGCATTGCAAGAACCCAATTAGTAACAGGGGAGAGCATGAATGCTGCACTATTTTCTGTAATGTAAATGTCAACAGAGGCTAAATAAGTATAAAACATCCTGCAATTAAAAAGAAAAAACATAAAACACATTTTAGATAGAAAGTATTTTTTTTTATATGTTACCATTATAAAAACTAAAGTGGGCAAATCAACAGTTTACACAAAAAAAAATATAACAACTCTACTATCACAATGCCAGAATTTATTTTTGGTCACTAATTATAGTAAACCACCCAAATTGTCAATTTATCAGAAATGAACAAAACAAGATACTACAGAGTACTGTAAGAATATTTATATTATACCTTAACCCCTTGAGTGGCAGGTTTACTGTTACCATGTCGTGCCTCAGAGGGCAGGTTTTTTAAATAAGTCAACAATGCAATTTTCTCATGCAAGTATTTATTTAGGAACAGAACAATCGCTTTGCAATATTTTTTTGCAAAGAAAGAATAGATTATAACAATTTTGGAAAATAAAATAAAATACAGACTTACCGCTCTGTGCTGCCGGGGCTCAGGCGCGTGTCTCCGCTCAGATCCCGGTACTGTCATCATGATCTTTCAGCTGGCGGGGATTTAAAATCCCCGCCTGCTGAAAGAACATAATCAAACTGCCGGGATGGGACCCCGTAGCGCTCAGCCAATCACACGCAGCGCTCGGTCTATTCATAGAATTCAAGAAGGAGCATGATGACAGTACAGGGACGTGAGCGGAGACACGCGCCTGAGCCCCGGCAGCACAGAGCGGCTGCATTGAAGTCAATAGGAGTGCTATGCGGTCCCCTCCCGGCAGTTTGATTATGTTCTCCAGCTGAAAGATCATGATGACAGTACCGGGATCTGAGTGGAGACACGCGCCTGAGCCCCGGCAGCACAGAGCGGTAAGTATATATTTTATTTTATTCTTTACACTTGATAGAAATGATTTTATGGGAAGGGCTTATATTTTAAGTCCTTCCCAGAAAATCACTGTGGGTCAGCCAGCTTCCTATTGCCTTCAACGGGGCTGCCGGCAGCGGCGGCTGCATTGAAATCAATAGGAGTGCTATGTGGTCCCATCCCACAGCTGTCACAACTGTGACAGCTGTGCGAGGGGACTATTTACTTCCTGCAGGGAGTCCCTTTTACTCCCCATGCAGTAAAAACCCCAGAAATTCAGCGGACATCTCAGTGCTCAGTACATTTCAGCACTGGAGCTGTCCACGGAAGCCTTCCGGGGTTTAACTGCATGGTCCGTGCAGCAAGCCACGGAGATTTTCCGGGCGTGCCACTCAAGGGGTTAAATAAGGTACGTGATGCATGCGAGTGCTGAAAGTGTTTGAAACTGCACGCAGACTTATTCCTGTGCAAAACACGTGTCATGATCATCCTTTATCTGTTACGGAGAAATCTACAAATCTAGAAAAAAAGTCTCTGCGCTTCACGATACTGTGGTATGAGAAAGCTACTTGTCAAAAGTATAGAGATAATGGCAGCAGAATGGCACTTACTGGACAGGAGGGGGTATGATGTTCAAAAACCCCCTCCTTGAAGTGTAGATTCCAGCATCAAAGGGGCAGTACACTCAAGTCCACAGAGGTACAATCCAAAGCTTTAATATAACAGGCAACGCGTTTCAGTGCTTAGCATCTTTTTCAAGCCAACATAAAATAACACATACATATGATCACATTTATATTAAAACAAGTAATACAACACGTTTCATCCTGGATAGCGCCATCTTCTCTGTTAAGAGAAGCCCTCCTTATGCCCTGCAGCTCTCCCGATACCCCAGGGATTGGATATGTGTGGACGAGAAGTTGGAGATTTAACCTTGTGGCGCATTCCTACTGTGTTTCCTACGAATCTAGAAAAGTGTATTAAAATGAGTGAGCAGTAATGTATATATTATTGATATAAGCTGCAAAACTTGATGTATAAAAATTAGAGATGAGCGAGCACCAAAATGCTCGGGTGCTCGTTACTCGGGACGAAATTACCGCGATGCTCGAGGGTTCGTTTCGAGTAACGAACCCCATTGAAGTCAATGGGCGACTCGAGCATTTTTGTATATCGCCGATGCTCGCTAAGGTTTCAATTTGTAAAAATCGGGGCAATTCAAGAAAGTGATGGGAACGACACAGCAACGGATAGGGCAGGCGAGGGGCTACATGTTGGGCTGCATCTCAAGTTCCCAGGTCCCACTATTAAGCCACAATAGCGGCAAGAGTGGCCCCCCCCCCCCCAACAACTTTTACTTCTGAAAAGCCCTCATTAGCAATGCATACCTTAGCTAAGCACCACACTACCTCCAACAAAGCACAATCACTGCCTGCATGACACTCCGCTGCCACTTCTCCTGGGTTACATGCTGCCCAACCCCCCCCCCCCCCCGCACGACGCAGTGTCCACAGCGCACACCAAAGTGTCCCTGCGCAGCCTTCAGCTGCACTCATGCCACACCACCCTCATGTCTATTTATAAGTGCGTCTGCCAGAGGAACCGCAGGCACACACTGCAGAGGGTTGGCACAGCTAGGCAGTGACCCTCTTTAAAAGGGGCGGGGCGATAGCCCACAATGCTGTACAGAAGCAATGAGAAATATAATCCTGTGCTACCGCCATCAGGAGCTGCACACGTGGGCATAGCAATGGGGAACCTATGTGCCACACACTATTCATTCTGTCAAGGTGTCTGCATGCCTCAGTCAGACCGCGGTTTTTTATAAATAGTCACAGGCAGGTACAACTCCGCAATGGGAATTCCGTGTGCACCCACAGCATGGGTGGCTCCCTGGAACCAACCGGCTGTACATTAATGTATCCCATTGCAGTGCCCATCACAGCTGAGGTAACGTCCGATTAAATGCAGGTGGGCTTCGGCCCACACTGCATGCCCCAGTCAGACTGGGGTTCTTTAGAAGTGGACACATGTAGTTACAACTCCGTGTGGACCAACAGCATGGGTGGGTGCCAGGAAGCCACTGGCGGTACATAAATATATCCCATTGCATTGCCCAGCACAGCTGAGGTAATGTCATGTTTAATGCAAGTGGGCTTCGGCCCACACTGCATGCCCCAGTCAGACTGGGGTTCTTTAAAAGTGGACACATGCAGTTACAACTCCGTGTGGACCCACGGCATGGGTGGGTGCCAGGAAGCCACCGGCGGTACATAAATATATCCCATTCCATTGCCCATGACAGCTGAGGTAATGTCATGTTTAATGCAAGTGGACTTCGGCCCACACTGCATGCCCCAGTCAGACTGGGGTTCTTTAGAAATGGACACATGCAGTTACAACTCCGTGTGGACCGACAGCATGGGTGGGTGCCAGGAAGCCACAGGCGGTACATAAATATATCCCATTGCATTGCCCATCACAGCTGAGGTAATGTCATGTTTAATGCAAGTGGGCTTCGGCCCACACTGCATGCCCCAGTCAGACTGGGGTTCTTTAGAAGTGGACACATGCAATTACAACTCCGTGTGGACCTGCAGCATGGGTGGGTGCCAGGAAGCCACCGGCGGTACATAAATATATCCCATTGCATTGCCCATCACAGCTGAGGTAATGTCATGTTTAATGCAAGTGGGCTTCGGCCCACACTGCATGCCCCAGTCAGACTGGGGCTCTTTAGAAGTGGACACATGTAGTTACAACTCCGTGTGGGCCCACGGCATGGGTGGCTCCCTGGAACCCACCGGCGGTACATAAATATATCCCATTGCAGTGCCCAACACAGCTGATGTAACGTCAGCTGTAATGCAGGTGGGCAAAAAATTAATTGGATTACACTGTAGCCGAGGGCCCCAAAAAATTGGTGTACCAACAGTACTAATGTACCTCAGAAAAATTGCCCATGCCCAACCAAGAGGGCAGGTGAAACCCATTAATCGTTTTGGTTAATGTGGCTTAATTGGTAACTAGGCCTGGAGGCAGCCCAGTTAAAATAAAAATTGGTTCAGGTGCAAGTTTCAACGCTTTAATGAGCATTGAAACGTATAAAAATTGTTTAGAAAAATTATATGACTGAGCCGTGTGGGCCTAAGAAAAATTGCCCGTTCGGCGTGATTATGTGAGGTTTCATGAGGAGGAGCAGGAGGAGGAGGAGGAATATTATACACAGATTGATGAAGCAAAAATGTCCTCGTGTTTGATGGTAATAGAGAACGATGCTTCCATCCACGGGTGCAGCCTACGTATTGCTTAGGTATCGCTGCTGTCCGCTGGTGAAGAAGAGAAGTCTGGGGAAATCCAGGCTTTGTTCATCTTGATGAGTGTAAGCCTGTCGGCACTGTCGGTTGACAGGCGGGTACGCTTAACCGTGATGATTCCCCCAGCCGCACTAAACACCCTCTCTGACAAGACGCTAGCCGCAGGACAAGCAAGCACCTCCAGGGCATACAGCGAGAGTTCAGGCCACGTGTCCAGCTTCGACACCCAGTAGTTGTAGGGGGCAGAGGCGTCACCGAGGACGGTCGTGCGATCGGCTACGTATTCCCTCACCATCCTTTTACAGTGCTCCCGCCAACTCAGCCTTGCCTGGGGAGCGGTGACACAGTCTTGCTGGGGAGCCATAAAGCTGGCAAAGGCCTTGGAGAATGTTCCCCTGCCTGCGCTGTACATGCTGCCTGATCTCTGTGCCTCCCCTGCTACCTGGCCCTCGGAACTGCGCCTTCTGCCACTAGCGCTGTCGGATGGGAAGTTTACCATCAGTTTGTCCACCAGCGCCCTGTGGTATAGCATCATTCTCGAACCCCTTTCCTCTTCGGGAATGAGAGTGGAAAGGTTCTCCTTATACCGTGGGTCGAGCAGCGTGTACACCCAGTAATCCGTAGTGGCCAGAATGCGTGTAACGCGATGGTCACGAGAAAGGCATCCTAACATGAAGTCAGCCATGTGTGCCAGGGTACCTGTACGCAACACATGGCTGTCCTCACTAGGAAGATCACTTTCAGGATCCTCCTCCTCCTCCTCCTCCTCAGGCCATACACGCTGAAAGGATGACAGGCAAGCAGCATGTGTACCCTCAGCAGTGGGCCAAGCTGTCTCTTCCCCCTCCTCCTCATGCTCCTCCCCCTCCTCCTCCTCCTCAACGCGCTGAGATATAGACATGAGGGTGCTCTGACTATCCAGCGACATACTGTCTTCCCACGCCTCCGTTTCCGAGTGCAAAGCATCTGTCTTTACAGGGAACTTCTTAAGAGGCATAGCAGAGGAATGGTGACGCTAATGATTGCAGCATCCCCGCTCACCATCTGGGTAGACTCCTCAAAGTTCCCAAGGACCTGGCAGATGTCTGCCAACCAGGCCCACTCTTCTGTAAAGAATTGAGGAGGCTGACTCCCACTACGCCGCCCATGTTGGAGTTGATATTCCACTATAGCTCTACGCTGCTCATAGAGCCTGGCCAACATGTGGAGCGTAGAGTTCCACCTTGTGGGCACGTCGCACAGCAGTCGGTGCACTGGCAGATTAAACCGATGTTGCAGTGTCCGCAGGGTGGCAGCGTCCGTCTTGGAGTTGCGGAAATGTGCGCTGACCTGGCGCACCTTTCCGAGCAGGTATGACAAGTGTGGGTAGCTTTTCAGAAAGCACTGAACCACCAAATTAAAGACATGGGCCAGGCATGGCACGTGCGTGAGGCTGCCGAGCTGCAGAGCCGCCACCAGGTTACGGCCATTGTCACACATGACCATGCCCGGTTGGAGGCTCAGCGGCGCAAGCCAGCGGTTGGTCTGCTCTGTCAGACCCTGCAGCAGTTCGTGGGCCGTGTGCCTCTTCTCTCCTAAGCTGAGTAGTTTCAGCACGGCCTGCTGACGCTTGCCCACCGCTGTGCTGCCACGCCGCGCGACACCGACTGCTGGCGACGTGCTGCTGACACATCTTGATTGCGAGACAGAGGTTGCGTTGGAGGAGGAGGAGGAGGGTGGTTTAGTGGAGGAAGCATACACCGCCGCAGATACCAGCACCGAGCTGGGGCCCGCAATTCTGGGGGTGGGTAGGACGTGAGCGGTCCCAGGCTCTGACTCGGTCCCAGCCTCCACTAAATTCACCCAATGTGCCGTCAGGGAGATATAGTGGCCCTGCCCGCCTGTGCTTGTCCACGTGTCCGTTGTTAAGTGGACCTTGGCAGTAACCGCGTTGGTGAGGGCGCGTACAATGTTGCAGGAGACGTGGTTGTGCAAGGCTGGGACGGCACATCGGGAAAAGTAGTGGCAACTAGGAAGCGAGTAGCGCAGGGCCGCCGCCATCATCCTTTTGAAAGCCTCCGTTTCCACAAGCCTATACGGCAGCATCTCTAGGCTGATAAATTTGGCAATGTGCACGTTTAACGCTTGAGCGTGCGGGTGCGTGGCGGCGTACTTGCGCTTGCGCTCAACAGTGGCGCTAGCGACGTCTGGACGCTGCGCTGAGAGACATTGCTGGATGGGGCCGAGGACAGCGGAGGTGAGGGTGTGGGTGCAGGCCAGGAGACGGTAGTGCCTGTGTCCTCAGAGGGGGGTTGGATCTCAGTGGCAGGTTGGGGCACAGGGGGAGAGGCAGTGGTGCAAACCGGAGGCGGTGAACGGCCTTCGTCCCACCTTGTGGGGTGCTTGGCCGTCATATGCCTGCGCATGCTGGTGGTGGTGGCTCCTCAGCTGATCTTGGCGCGACAAAGGTTGCATACCACTGTTCGTCGGTCGTCAGGCGTCTCTGTGAAAAACTGCCACACCGTAGAGCACCTTGACCTCTGCAGGGTGGCATGGCGCGAGGGGGCGCTTTGGGAAACAGTTGGTGGATTATTCGGTCTGGCCCTGCCTCTACCCTTGGCCACCGCACGGGCTCGGCCTGTGCCCACACCCTGACTTGGGCCTCCGCGTCCTCGCCCGCGTCCACGTCCCCTAGGTCTACCCCTACCCCTCAGCATGGTGTATTACCAGTAGTGCAGAAACAGAACGCTGTAATTAAATGTGCCGCTTATTGGCCTGTGGTTGGAGGCTGACTTCGCTTACCGAACGCACAGCAGAGCCAGGAAATAATTTTGCGCAAGCCTGCTGTAACACTTAGCTAGCTGCGTATGAATTAGGAGGACAACTACACCCAGCACAGACCCAGTACACTGAGGACAGTCACAGGCAGCCTCCACACTACTGCACACAGTTAGATGTGGCCCTAACCCCGTTGGGGTTCTTGAACCCTAAAATACTCCTAACACTCTCCCTATAGCAGCTCCGGCACCAACAGCACTTTCCCTCCTCTATGTCAGAATAAATCTGTGGCGAGCCGCGGGAGGGGCCGATTTTTATACTCGGGTGACACCTGATCTCGCCAGCCACTCACTGCAGGGGGGTGGTATAGGGCTTGAACGTCGCAGGGGGAAGTTGTAATGCCTTCCCTGTCTTTCTATTGGCCAGAAAAGCGCGCTAACGTCTCAGAGATGAAAGTGAAAGTAACTTGAACATCGCATGGTACTCGTCACGAGTAACGAGCATCTCGAACACGCTAATACTCGAACGAGTATCAAGCTCGGACGAGTACGTTCGCTCATCTCTAATAAAAATGCTTCCTGAAGTGAAAAAAAACTGTATAACATTTTCAGACTGGGCCTACACTGTGACAGAACATTGTGACAAATTGCAGAAAATCATGGATGTGATGCTGCTCCAATTACTACCTATGTGCCTTATAGACATCTCTAAAAATTCTACCATGTACTCTATTTCTAATTGTCCACAATTTTTATACAGACATAGCTGAGAGAGTTGTGTTAAAACATTATATTTGTGATGTACAATTTGCAGTTCTTTCCAAAATGCTGTAGTTTCTACCATACTAGTTTCTCTGAAACTTAGAAGGAACGTGCACTTCTGTCTCCATGTTGTATTTTACTTAGGCACCCTTACATCCACATTATAAAAAGGGCTTAAAGCAATTCTGCAAATCATGACTTGTTGTCTCAAAGCTTGCTTTGGAATAAGTGTATCATTGCTAATTTGATGTCTTTGTTTCGCAAGCTATAAATCAGTGGATTTAACATAGGTAGTACAACCGTATAAAGCACAGTTGCCATATTTGCATTATCTCCAGAGGATGGAGAGTTTGGACGAAGATACACATAAAGAACTGTACTATAAAATAATGTCACTGCTATGATATGGGAGGCACATGTAGAATATGCCTTTTGTCTTGCATTTGGAGTTATTATTTTTAGAATAGTTATAAAAATGGACACGTACGACCCAAGAATCACCACAATGGAAGGCACTGTAACAGAAGATGAAAAAATGAATAAAACCATTTCATTTATTGTAGTGTCTGTACAAGAGATACTTAATAATGGAGGGAAATCACAAACAAAATGGTGGAGGACATTGGATGCACAAAAAGAAAGATGGAAGGTGGAGCACGTCTCGATTAGAGAATGAAGAAATCCAGTGCTATAAGCTCCGAGCATCAAAACCAGACATATCTTGTGCTGCATTATCAGGTTATAGTTTAGTGGGCTACAGATTGCTACATAACGGTCATAAGCCATAACACCAAAAAGGATACATTCGGTACTTCCCAGAGCACAAAAAATGAAGAGTTGTACGGCACAGCCAACATAAGAAATAAATGTCTTACTGAAATACAGGCCTACAAGCATCTTTGGCGCAATATCTGAAGCATAAACAAGATCTACTACAGAGAGGTTGCTCAGGAAAAAGTACATTGGTGTATGGAACTTTACATTGTTGTAGACAAGATAAATGATCCCAAGGTTTCCCAAAATAGAAACAATGTAAATAATCAAAAACACAAAAAATAGACTTAGATTCTGGTAGGGTCTATCAGAAAAGCCAATAAGAACAAACTCAGTTACCACTGAATGGTTGTTGTCTTCAGTAATTCCCATCAAGAACTTTGCGATTTAATAATGCTAGAGAACATAATAATACAACACAGTGTTTGCTAAGAGTACATGTTTTAAGCAAACATTCAAAATGTTGCCCAAGCTAGTTTAGTCCTACCTTTATCAATGTTCAGAAAACAAAACATTCCTATGATCTTCAACTTACAGCTGGATTTTACCAGTATCTCTCCTTGGCTATGAAATTCCTTTCCTCGTGTCCTCTGTCTCTCTCCAGCCCTTCAATCACATTCTAAAAACATTTACAGACGATCCTACAACTGGCCCTATGGTTTTCCCTTCAACTCCTGCCATTGATTCAAACGTACTCATTCCCTCATTGTATCTACATTTTATTTCATGCAGATTCTATTGGTAGGATTGTACGACCTACAGTACTTCTATTTGTCTATCATTATGTCTGACTTGGTGGATCTAGTGATCACTACTCCATATTTACCCTTCATGACGCATTCTCTGACATACCTAATCCAAAGTCTAGACTTATTATGCCTATTCTGACAAAACATTTAGACTCTCACCTTGCTGTGATCAGCCGACTAAAGTGTATGAGGGGGCTCTGATTCTTCCCTGATAGCAGACTTTTGGATCTCAACATGCTTGATCTTTTGATCCCACAGGAGGCAAGCTGCTGTGATGGTGTTTAGCAGTTACATATAACCCTCCCCTCTTTAAAAATGCATACTTGATTTGAGGAGAGTTGAGAGGAATAGCTGTTGTCTGACAGGTATCTAAGGTATATGGGCACCTAAAAAGGTCTCGGTCAGCCCATCAGTTCAATATCATCTATATGTTTAACATTCCTACTCCTCTCTCTCCCTATTTACCTGTTGTTTCATCTTTCCTGTCTCTTCACATCTTGAAACTTTTAATTTTCCCTGAACCCTTCACTGCAGGCTTGCTGCTGTCTTATTTACTTTTACCACTTCTACCTTATATCTACAAATAATTTTCAATATTATTGCTCTATTGCATAGAAGACAACTTTAGGTGTTCTATCAGACAGTGTTTTTTTCTGAATTTTTAAATTCTTGTAAAAAAGCCATGAATTTCAAGCATTTTCTTATGAGCGTTTTGATGGCATTTTTTATTTTTAAACGTTTTAAAGATGTTTTTAATTCCATTTATCAAATCCAGTAATGAAGACTATGGGAACAATGCTTGAGCATTCTGCGTTTGCCAAAGAAAAAAATTCACTTCACTTTTGTTTAAACCAAAACCAATAATGAATTACAAAGGGAGGAGGCGTATTTAAGCAATACTTTAAACTTGCCTTCCTGTAGAATGCACTACTAAGTTGGGCTAAAAATGCATCAAAGCTGCACTATGTGAACAAGGTCTTGAAAAAATAAATCACTTAGAATGCCTTGCTTATATTTGGACCTGGATTAGCATTTGTGCAGTAATATTTGTAGAATACTGTATCCACCTACTGTATAGTAGAGACAACACATACCATAGTTGTGAACATCGTGTATAAGAATACCCACTGCCACTTGAAAATCTCCACCATGAAGCAAAGTAAATCAACATACTGTGATGCATGAAGACCAGTAATGTAAATGTTATTTGCTTTGGATGATTTATATTTATTCAGTTTTCCTACAAAAAATGAGAATAATTAATCCCCATAGAAAAAACATATTTCAAAGGTAGTTAAACATAATTGAACCCAGGGCCATTAATAATTATTGGAGCTGTTTATAGGTTTTATAGATTTGGGAGTCGATAGCAAAATGATGTCAAAGAATTTTTTTTAAAGTTGCATTTTATAAATATATTGCAGATCTTACAAACAGTTAAAAATGCCTATGTTCTACTCTAATCATACACTCTGACAAGATAGACACAAATGCAGATAATTTTAGTAAATATTGATGCAGAGTTTTTTCCACTGTATTATCTCGGTATGGAAATGGTGAGGGGCTTTACTAGACTTTAAAGAGGCCTGGGGCTAATCAGGACACATCAGAGCAGTGTAAGGGGTGGTAGTGAATGCAAACTGTTCTTGTCATAGAAATATGTACTATCTTAGTAATAATTTGCACCATCACAACACCCTTGTCACGTCCACCCAGGATGTGCTGGATCCGTAACCCGCAAATCTCGGACGGATGTGCACAAGCTGTGTAAAAACAATAACAAACCAAAATATGAGAATTATTTTCCTATCAAAAAAACCTCAGGATGGGGACCTGCCTAAACGCAGGCAATTCACCCTGACAAGGGTGCACCTGACCTCATAGCTTGGCCCTTAGTTAACCCTATGTGGGACATGGTAAATATAAGCAACACAACAGAAAAGAAAACACAAAGCAGGCAAGTCAAATCTACATTCCAGTAACAAGCTCTGACTGAGACCACAGTCAGAGCTAGACTGAAGAGTCAATGGAAATTCATTCCAGCATCAGCGAGACTAAACATCCATGACAAAAACCCACAGGTGTGCCTAGACATGTCTCACCTAATATCACACTCACCAGGGCCAGAAGATTGAGTACCACCTGCAAAACCTGCACCAGACTATCAGCATGGCAGTAATCCCATAACCACCGCAACAGTACCTCCCGTTTTAGAAGGAGCCCCAGGACCCTTTGGACCAGTTCGATTCAAATTCTGTTTGTGAAAGTTTTTCACAAGCCAATCCATATGTACATCAACAGCCAATACCCATGTCCTCTCCTCAGGGCCTTAACCACGCCAGTGTACTAAATACAGTAGGGATCTTCTAACTTGATCAGAGTCCGCTATGCGACTTATCTCAAATTGAATATCTCCATCCACTAGAACTAGAGCTGGTGGAGATAAACCATTTCCTGAATTAACAAACTTCTTTAAAAGTGATTTGTGAAACACATTAGTTCTTCTCATAGAACTAGGAATCTCCAAACAAAATGACACGGGATTAATTTTTTCAATGATTTTTAAAGGGATGATAAATCGTAGGCCTAACTTGAAGGGCTGCGGTTTGAGTTTTATGTTCTTAGTTGACAGCCACAACAAGTCTCTCACCAAGAAATTAGTCCACTCAGAATGCCTATTATCCACTACCCACTTGAAATTTTGAACTATCCTCTGAAGGTTCTTCTGAATAACCTCCCACACGGCCTTGATAATAGAGGAAAACTCATTCTCCTCTCTTACTTCTGACACCTTGGAAAAGGGACCAAAACATGAATAAAACCCATAATTACAAAAGAAAGGTGATGTCCCTGTACATTCCAACAATCAATTGTTAAGTGCAAATTCAGTCAAAGGCGAAAACCCAGACCATCCCTCCTGCTTCTCTGAGACATAATACCGCAAGTACTATTCCAGACTCTGGTTACATCTCTCAGTTTGTCCTTTAGTCTCTGGGTGATATGCCGAGAAAAAAACTGAATTTCCAACCAAGAGCAAACAAAACGCCAGAGTGTTGCAACAAACTGGACCCCACGATCGGAGACAATATTTGCTGGTAACCTGTGCAATCTCAAAATATGAGTAATGAACAATCTGGACAAGAGTTTAGCATTGGGAAGACCAGAAAGAGCTAAAAAAATCACCCATTGTGCTAAAACGATCTACCACAACCTAGATGACAGTATTACCTTCAGAAACTGACAAATCTGTAATAAAATGTATAGACAAATGAGTCCAAGGCCTCACTGGTATCGGTAAAGGCATCAACCTCCCGGCAGCTGGGGCCCGCAATTCGGGGGTGGGTAGGATGTGAGCGGTCCCAGGCTCTGACTCGGTCCCAGCCTCCACTAAATTCACCCAATGTGCCGTCAGGGAGATATAGTGGCCCTGCCCGCCTGTGCTTGTCCACGTGTTCGTTGTTAAGTGGACCTTGGCAGTAACCGCGTTGGTGGGGGCGCGTACAATGTTGCGGAAGATGTGGTCGTGCAGGGCTGGGACGGCACATCGGGAAAAGTAGTGGCGACTGGGAACCGAGTAGCGCAGGGCCGCCGCCGCCATCATGTTTTTGAAAGCCTCCGTTTCCACAAGCCTATACGGCAGCATCTCCAGGCTGATCAATTTGGCTATGTGTATGTTTAACGCTTGAGCGTGCGGGTGCGTGGCGGCGTACTTGCGCTTGCGCTCAAACACTTGCGCTAGCGACGGCTGGACGGTGCGCTGAGAGACATTGGTGGATGGGGCCGAGGACAGCGGAGGTGAGGGTGTGGGTGCAGGCCGGGAGACGGTCGTGCCTGTGTCCTGAGAGGGGGGTTGGATCTCAGTGGCAGGTTGGGGCACAGGGGGAGAGGCAGTGGTGCAAACCGGAGGCGGTGAACGGCCTTCGTCCCACCTTGTGGGGTGCTTGGCCATCATATGTCTGCGCATGCTGGTGGTGGTGAGGCTGGTGGTGGCTCCACGGCTGATCTTGGCGCGACAAACCTTGCACACCACAGTTCGTCGGTCGTCTGCACTCTCAGTGAAAAACTGCCAGACCTTTGAGCCCCTCGGCCTCTGCAGGGTGGCATGGCGCGAGGGGGCGCTTTGGGAAACAGTTGGTGGATTATGCAGTCTGGTCCTGCCTCTACCCCTGGCCACCGCACTGCCTCTTCCAAGCTGCCCTGCTGCTGCACTTGCCTCCCCCTCTGAAGACCTGTCCTCAGTAGGCTTAGCAAACCAGGTGGGGTCAGTCACCTCATCGTCCTGCTGCTCTTCCTCCGAATCCTCTGTGCGCTCATCCCTCGGACGCAATTACTACTACCTGAGTGATAGACAACTGTGTCTCATCGTCGTCGTCCTCCTCACCCACTGAAAGCTCTTGAGACAGTTGCCGGAAGTCCCCAGCCTCATCCCCCGGACCCCGGGAACTTTCCAAAGGTTGGGCATCGGTCACGTCAAACTCCTCCGGTGGGAGAGGAACCATTGCTGCCCATTCTGGGCAGGGGCCCGAGAACAGTTCCTGGGAGTCTGCCTGCTCCTCAGAATGTGTCATTGTAATGGAGTGAGGAGGCTGGGAGGAAGGAGGAGCAGCAGCCAGAGGATTCAGAGTTGCAGCAGTGGACGGCGTAGAACTCTGGGTGGTCGATAGATTGCTGGATGCACTTTCTGCTATCCTCGACAGGACCTGCTCACACTGCTCATTTTCTAATAAAGGTCTACCGCGTGGACCCATTAATTGTGAGATGAATCTGGGGATGCCAGAAACGTGCCTCTCTCTTAATCCCGCAGCAGTCGGCTGCGATACACCTGGATCAGGAGCTCGGCCTGTGCCCACACCCTGACTTGGGCCTCCGCGTCCTCGCCCGCGTCCACGTCCTCTAGGCCTACCCCTACCCCTCAGCATGGTGTATTACGAGTAGAGCAGAAACAGAACGCTGTAATTAAATGTGCCGCTTATTGGCCTGTGGTTGGAGGCTGACTTCCCTTACGGAACGCACAGCAGAGCCAGGAAACAATTTTGCTCACGCCTGTAGTGAGACGTAGGTGCGTATGACTAAGCTAGTGGAATTCACCGTGCAGAAGCAGTGAAGTGTCCAAAGGCCAGTAGTAGGCCTTAAGTATTTTGCTTCTATTTTTTTAAATGCTGAGCTGAGACAGCAGACAGATACTGTAGGCAGCGTATATTATTAGAGATGAGCAAACGTACTCGTCCGAGCTTGATACGCGTTCGAGTATTAGGGTGTTCGAGATGCTCGTTACTCGTGACGAGTACCACGTCAAAAAGGCTGGTGCTGCTACCTTCTCTCGTTCTTATTGCTTTCTAGGGGGGAATCTCTGGGGGATATTTAACCCTTTGAATGCTAGCATCATCTACCTCTCCTTTACCTTTACAACTTCCGCTACAATCTAATTTTTGTCGAGCAGTTTAAGGACGTTGTTTACTGACTTTTTGACGTCCAGATATGGAATTTGGTTCCTGATGACGCTACTCTAACTGTAGCAGAAACGCGTCGAACCGCGTAATTTTTCTTAAGAAGTGACGTCCTAAGACTATTCCATATAATTGATGGATTATCTTTCCTCTCCTTATTTTGGATTGGAAGTAATCAATTTTGGAATTTTTTCTAAGTTATCAATGGTCTATTCTCCATCAGATATAGCCACATGGGAAGTTATCTATATATAGTGGACTAGATCTGGGAGGAGTGGATCTTCTCTTTTCTGCTGAGATTACCCTGAAGTCTCTATTGGAGTGCAATTTAGAGGGATTTATGTATACCTCTGTGCACTAAACTAGGCTGGGGTAACGTGTGAAGTTCCAAAAATTCTGAACCCAATCACCGAGTTAACCCCTCGTTTAGAGGGCTACGGAGACTTCTCGAGGTTGTTGGTGTTCTGAGAAACTTCTGAACGTACTAGCTAGTTTGACCCTTTGAGTAAAAGGTTATAGCTACACTACATAATTCTGTAGCAAATCACTGATTGTTTTGAACCTTCTATGGTCTACTCCTTTTAACCCCTTGAGTGGCAGGTTTCCTACCACCCTGTCGTGCCCACCAGGGCAGGTTTTTTAAAATGGTCTAATCATTGAATTTCAACTAGTTTTGCAGTTGCGTCTCAAGAGCCATAACTTTTTCATTTTTCCATTGACATGGCCATAAAAGGCCTTGTTTTTGCGGGACAAGTTGTGATTTTTTAAACAGGAGGGAGGAAAAAAAGAAATGGGGAAAAAAGAAAAAAGGGGCCATGTCATTAAGGGGTTAAATAATGTATTAACTTCCTTCTCTGGGTCATTACGACGCACAAGGATACCACATGTGTGATTGTATTTTTGATTTTTTTACAAAGTAAAGGGAGACAAGTGTTTTTTTTATTTTTTTAATAATTTTTTTACTTTTTTTTTTTTTTATTTTTTTTAAATTTTTTTTTTTTGTCCCTTTAGGGGACTTCCACAGGGACCCATCAGGACCCCTGATCACATTCCAGGGGTCCGATGGTGACAGCCCTTTACATGCTGCAGTGACAGCCCTTTACATGCTGCAGTCACATAGACTGCAGCATGTAAAGGGTTAACACAGCAGAGATCGGAGGTTTTCTCTGATCTCTGCTGTAAGAGCAGGTACCTATCTGTCCTCTGACAGCCAAGCACCAAGCTCTCCCTGCCACAGAGACCATCAGCTTGCTTCTGACAAGCCGATGGTCTCTATGGCAACCTGTAAACAAAGCAGGACATTGCCGACATGTCGGCAATATCTTCTGCTGGTTTTTCAAAGCCCTTGCTTTGTTCTCTCTGGGTCTGTGCAGGCAGAGCACACTGCCACAGCTTGTGGCATTGTGCTCTGCAGCTCCTATAGTGATACATAGCCCGGAAATCTTCCGGGGTATATCACTATGGGCAGTGGAGCTCGTCACGGAACTTTTCCGGGCGTGCCACTCAAGGGGTTAAAGCTGTATAGCTTTAAATTCTCTATCCCGAAATACGGCCTTTCCGTCATCTCTGGGAACTTTGTTTAAGGAGTACTCTCTTTTAGCTATATGTGTGTCCTATTTGAGACTTGTTCATCAAGTTCTTTTTTATAAAGATTTAATAAAAGTTATATTTTAGTTCTGAACCCTACAGTGACAAATCCTAGTCCTGATAAAGAACATATGCATTTATAGAAACCAGGGCACAAAATCATTGTATCTTCAATATACATAGAGTTATACTTGAAATAAGTATTAAGTAATGAGGTACGCAATAATTCAGCTGGCCATACAGATAAAATCACTCTCTCTTGACTTCAATATTGGTTTCCATTAACGTCATTAACCCCTTAATGACGCGACCCCTTTTTCTTTTTCCATTTTCGTTTTTTCCTCGCCCTCTTCAAAAAATCGAAACTCCTATATTTATCCATCGACGTCGCTGTATGGGGGCTTGTTTTTTGCGGGACGAGTTGTATTTTTCAATGGTGCTATTTAAAGTACCATATAATGTACTGAAAAACTTTAAAAAAATTCTAAGTGGAGTAAAATGAAAAAAATGACATTTCGCCATTTTTAGTGCGTCTTGTTTCTACGGCGCACAAACAGCAACAAAAGCGACATGATAACTTTATTCTATGGGTTGGTACGATTACTATGATACCAAACTTGTATAGGTTTTTTTCTTACTATAATACTCTTTTTTTTCAAAGACATTTAATTTTTTTCAGTTATTTTCTGCGGTCATTTTGTGCGCGCAATAACTTTTTTATTTTTCCGTTGACGTAGTTGAGCAAGAGCTTATTTTTTGCGGGATGTCCTGTGGTTTCCGATAGTATCAATTTTGAGTACATAAGATTTTTTGATCGCTTTTTATTGCGTTTTTTCTGGGAGACAGGGTAACTAAAAAAGTGCATTTCTGGCGCTCTTTATTTTTTTTTTCGGATGACGTTCACCGTGCAGGAAAAATAATGCGCTACTTTTATAGATCGGACTTTTATGGACGCGGCGATACCAAATATTTTTTAATAATAGATATGGCAAAAGGGGTTGATTTAAACTTTTATAACTTTTTTTTTTTTTTACTATTAAAAAAACTTTATTGATTTTATTTTACTTTACTGTGAAGTCCCCCTGGGGGACTTTAACATGTGATGCTTTGATCGCTCCTGCAGTATGATGTAATGCTATAGCATTACGTCATACTGCAATTTAAAAGGCAGTCTATCAAGCCACCCCACGAGGATGGCTTGATAGGCAGTCTGGTAAGGCAGCCCTGGGGCCTTTCATTAGGCCCCCGGCTGCCATGACACCTGCACGGCTTCCCCGATCTCACCGCGGGGGGGCCGTGCGGGACCCCCTAACATTGTTCGGGGTATTTAAATGCCGCTGTCAGAATTGACAGCGGCATTTAAATGGTTAATAGCCGTGATCGGCTGAATGGCCGATTGCAGCTATTGCCCGTGGGTGTCAGCTGTTATAAACAGCTGATGCCCGCACTGTATGAAGAGAGGTTGCCGTACCGGTACGTCATGGAGCGGGAAGGGGCTAAGAACCTTGGAGTATGATCATCAACATACATCTTTCATATGCAACATGTAAAACGCTTTCTAGGGACAGGGGACCTCAGAAAAAATACGAGGGAAAGTATTAATATTAATAATGTGGAGTCACTTCTATTATTTATTGAACAAGATTATTCAGTACAAAAAAGTGATCTATATTTAAATTCAGTAACCATTTCATGATGAAAATTTTGTAGCACAAAGTTTTTTGGACAGCAATTCCAATTTCTGGTCATGAAATTGTTGCTTCAGATTGTTGAGAAATGCATTCTGATTTGATTTTTATTATTTTACACTGCACTACTTATGTAGTGCAGTATAGTATCACTTTGATAGTTCTCCTATTAGACCCTACCAGAGTAGATTAGCTTACTTGGCAGACATAGAGGCCTTGGTTAGGCCTCTTGTTGTCATGGCAGCCTAACCATTCCCCATAATTGCATCGCAGGGTGCTGATGGGTGACAGAAGGAGTCCCTACTTGTCATAGTTTCTATTGACTGCTGCATGTAAAGGGTTCAATGGCCAGGATCACAAGTTTCTCAATTTCTGGCTGTTAGATCAGCAGTCTGGCTGTCAGTAGATACTCTCAGCACTAGATTTCCATTTTGGTCTTAAGGCCCATTTATACAGGAGGAACTGTCGGGTAAATGATGCCCAACACCGTTTCCCAGTGAAGCTTGCTCCTGTCCTGGTATCGCCCACAGAGGGGACAGCATGGTGGCGGGGCGGCTGGGGAGCGCTCTCCTCCTGCCCGCCTCCATTCACTGTAAGTAAGCAGTTGTCTAGAACTGAAAGACTGCTGTTTACACTAAACAGCTTGTCATTCAGGTTTTTGCATACAGAATCTGAATGACTGAACAGCTCTCCTTTACACTGGGGATCGCAATATCGCTGCAAAATCATAATTGTGTTAATGCAGTTTTTGAGCAGCAGCAATGCTTTTTCTTGTAAAAAAAATAACGCATTGCATCACTGCCTCCTGCGATTTCCTCTCGTGATTTTAAAGTCAGTAGGGATTTTTAATGTTAAAAACACATTGCATTGCACGAAAATTGCAAGTTCATGAATTACAATGTGATAAAAATAAGACTCCATAGGACTCCACATGGGTTAGAAAAAAAATCAGAAAATGCAGAAAGATAGGCCATGACTTTTTTTTCATGCTACATTGCATGAGTGAAAACATTGTAAATGGAAATGAACCCATTGAAAATCATTGATTTCATAATTCTGCTCTTCACTCACTCTCGCATCACGTGAAAATCGCACAATTTTATCGCAAGTGTAGAGGCACCCTTAGTGTCACTTTAAGAGGTGCAAGTGTAATATTGTTACACTTAAGAAAAAAATTCAGGCTCCTCTTTAACAAGTTCACCATTACCCCGTCCTCAGGCAGACAGTTCCATAGTCTCATTGCTCTTACATTAAAGACCCCCATCCATGTTTATCATGTATATGGGGGTCTATGGGTCTGACAGTCGCAAACCTGTGACGTACAGCACCCAGGGGCACGCTGCAGGATCAACCTATTTCCAGCTCCGCAGATCCTGGAGCCCAAAACGCACTCTGCATGGCCTAGCATGCTCCAACACACTTCATTGCCACCACTGACCGCTTCTGACAGATAGGTCAACCACCTTGGTTTCCACCAGCCTCTACACAATTAACATACTTCGGGTTACGGATCTATTAAAGCATTCAAGAATGACTAATTCAATTTTAAGCTTTATTCTAAAACGAGTCAGCAGTGCTTAGATAATAATATAATAATCTTTATTTGTATAGCGCCAACTTATTCCGCAGCGCTTAGATAAAAAAAAATATACAAAAGGAAATATTTGCAAAAAGGGTACGGGGCTTACAAATACACACAAACTAAATGAAAACAAAAAGGAATAAAATAATAGAAAATAATCTACGAAGTTGTTTCAAACAGTCCTGAGGTGCGGAGTAGGCAGAAAAGAATTGGACAGACTGCATTTAGACAATTTCAGGATGGGATCTCTCGCTGAGTCATACCTCTGCTGTCCTCCTTTTTACACCATCAATGGGTGGGCTGAGTATATGCACAGATGTTCCGAATGGAAACCCAATTTAACATTTCAGTCATATTTCCTAGGAGGCACTCAAATTAGTGAGCTATGGCCGCCATGTTTCATATCATGAATTTACTTACTTGTGGATACCATACATGATATGCGACAGATGATTAGCAATAGCAATTAGCAGAAATGCAATTTTGCGGGTTCCGGGGGTGCAACAGTGATGGAAGAAAATGCACTGGATCCGCAATACACTCACAGTCCAGAAAATATAAGTGCTGTTGGGCTGGGATCTTTGGATGCCCATAATCCATGTTATGAATTCCTCTTCTGATTGATACAGTACCAAGGCTCCATGCCACATTGTCTTGGTTATGTATATTGGACACAGAATTGGAGACAAATGGTTGGGGTATGTAACAAATGACACCCCTTTGTAACTAGGTAACTTTGTTAATATCACAACAAAGGATTTCCTTGCTGGCCTCAGAAAGAGCAAGTGACATCAAAGACCCCCTCTTTGAATGGCAGAAAATACACTTAACCATCTGTCTAAATCAACTCAACTTTTCCCAGACCAGAAAGGGGGCAGATTGACATGGAAAGATGGGTGACGGTGCACCAGTATCATTTCATCACAATGTTGGTGTAGAAACTTCCTTTCTTATAGACGTAGAGAGTGCCCCCTTATTACAGTCACAGGTCTGGGTATAAATAGAGAATAATTAATATCTCTGTATTGTCCCCTGATATAGTTATATATAGTTATTAGGTTGCCCCTTAGCTATCTTTTTCCTCAACTAACTTTATATATTAATTCTGGGTATTGTAGTCTACCCATTTCGCTTACTAGTTTAGTTGCCCACCTTTGAACCTGCTCAAACTCTGCTATTGTACACAATCTTCTATGTGCTATCTAACCAGTGATTAAAAAAATCACTGATAGCGGTGACAATAAATTTTTGTATATTAACTGAGAATAGAGGTAGATAAAACTAAACCTTTATTGGAAGCATTAAAATCGAAAGCACATAAGCTCAGTGTGTATATAAATATATATTTTTTTGAACATACAACAATGAGAAAACAAAACAAACAGTTCCACCTTTATCACCCCAGTCAAACTGGAGGCACAAAAAGGGTACTGGTCAGTGTATATAACACCAAGATGGATAAGTGGTGGGTGGAAATACAAAAATAATAAAGACTCTTATGGATAAGCCCAACACATTTCTACTCTATATGGTTTCACTAGGGGTGTCATGTAAAGAGTTTCAAAAACTGGTAATGACCTACACCAGCAGTAGAACATGAATAATACTTAGAAAACTAACAATGACATATACCAATAGTAGACCGAGAATAATGCTCAACAAAATCGGGGAAGAACTTGGAGTATAAAGATTGAAAGCTCCCAAAAATAGCTCCTAATAGACTTGTAACAGTCCGAGGTGCAAAAAGAGGCCTTGCAACAAAAAGCCAAAGCTCCTATATTACAAAGTAGTGTAGAACAGAGTAAATAGATCTATCTGTAACCTGCATTCATAGGATACATAACCCCCTATGTCTGTATATACCACAGTATAGTGCCCCAAGGAAGGTCAGACAGCACACATCCCTACCTCACCAGATATCTAATAATAAGCCAGAAACACTATAAAGATGTATCCCTTCTTGTATAATACTGCAAAGATGCACAGGCTGTGGCAGCGGCAGGATGAAAGACAGCGGCTGCCAGAGCAGAGGGAGCGGCGGCTGGAGCAGTAAGAGCGGTGGCCCGAAGACAACCAGCGGCGGCTGGAGCAGAGGGAGCGGCAGCCCCATGACAGCTAGCGGTAGCCGCAGCAGAGGAAGCACTGTTGCCAGAAGCAGAGCCACTGGCAGCGGATGCTGGAGGGAGTGACAGCAGCAGCAGGAGACCCGCGGGCAGCGGCCACTGCAGGAGAGGTAATTGTCTGCATTTAATTTAGCTTTTCAATTGATGTGGCCTGGAGGGTTAGGGTCAGGGTTTATTATCCTGTGAGGCTCATGAACCATTACCCTCCAGCCCAGGCAAACATCCATGCTGACGCTGCTACTAGCAGCCTTCAGAAATCCGCCAATTAGGAGTTAGGGGTGTAAGAAGGGCGTTCCTCCTGTCAAACCCCTAGCTTCTGGTGGCGTCAAAATACAATAATACCAGTAACTGCATTAACCCTGGTTGATTTCTGAAAGAGTAAATGAGTGCAATAAAGGTATGTCCCTGCCTAACATAACTGCAAAGATGCGCAGTTAAATATACTAGCAGTATCTGTCATGACAGCTATATCATGAGGATGTCAATTATAGCAGAAGCATGCGCAGAAGCCGGGGACAGCCTGGGAAATTTAAAATCTCTTTGCTCCCGGCTACTAAAGATAGCCAAAAGCCTAGAACAGTAACAGGATCATGTGATCGCCGTTATGCAATGGATAAGGAACGATCACATAAATGTTAAAAATGTTTTTTAAAAATTTAAAACGTAAAAGTTTTATCTCCCCCTTACTGATCTGATAGGTGAAGGGAGATGAAACGTCCTACCTGAGGCCTCCTGTGATGTCCGCAGCACGATATTTAAGCAAAATGGTGGCTGCATGTGCAGCAGACCTATATACCAAGGGATCTATATGCTAAGGATTAGTAAAGAACACTGTGTTCATTTCTTTTCTTCTTGTTCAAGCCTTCTCTGTTTGGTCTTACACGTTCATTAAAACAATTGTTCTAAAATGGCACATAGGAGGTATAGTGCAAAGCAGGCCAATGATTGCTTTGTTCCAGCAGTTCTGGTAGCGATACTGAAACTGTGTCGGAGGCAGAAATAAATTCTGTCAGTGACGACTCTAGTTGTACCACTAGCCCTACGGTGATGGAAGTAGTTGTTGAGCCGTCAGGACTAAGTACTGTGATGTGTCCTGCAATGTGGGATTCTGCCATTTCATTTTCCTTCCTAAACACCACATATAGTGACTGCAGGTGTAAATGTGGATGTCACTAATTTTGCCCCCTTTGATTTTTTAACATTTATTTATTAGCGATAAAGGCATGAAAATAATTAGCCGGCATACCAACCTCTATGCTGGACAATTTATTGCAGAGCACCCCACCTTTGTCTGTTCCAGACTATCTATACCCACAAGTAGAGATGAGCGAACGTACTCGTCCGAGCTTGATACTCGTTCGAGTATTAGCGTGTTCGAGATGCTCGTTACTCGTGACGAGTACCACGCGATGTTTGAGTTACTTTCACTTTCATCTCTGAGACGTTAGCGCGCTTTTCTGGCCAATAGAAAGACAGGGAAGGCATGACAACTTCCCCCTGCGACGTTCAAGCCCTATACCACCCCCCTGCAGTGAGTGGCTGGCGAGATCAGGTGTCACCCGAGTATATAAATCGGCCCCTCCCGCGGCTCGCCACAGATGCGTTCTGACATACTTTAGGGAAAGTGCTGTCTTGGTGGAGTTGCTATAGGGAGAGCGTTAGGAGTTATTTTAGGCTTCAAGAACCCCAACGGTCCTTCTTAGGGCCACATCTAACCGTGTGCAGTACTGTGGAGGCTGCTTTTTGCAGTCTTGCACATTTATTTTTTTTTTGCATATCGGCCGTGCAGAGCATTGCGCCCTGCAGTAATTATACATAGTGCAGGGCCAGTAGTGGTGAGGCAGGGACAGAAGACATATATTGTGAGGCAGGGACAGAACACATATATTGTGAGGCAGGGACAGAAGACATATTGATTGAATCTAGGCAGTGGGCCTTTGCAAAAACATTTGTGGAAAAAAATCTATTTGGGCTGCCTGTGACTGTCCTCAGTGTTCTGGGTCTGTGCTGGGTGTAGTAGTCCTCCTAATTCATACGCAGCCAGCTAAGTGTTACAGCAGGCTTGCGCAAAATTATTTCCTGGCTCTGTGTTGGCTGTTAAATCACCGCTGTATTCCAGTCCACAGCGCAACACTCTGCAGTTATTTGACATACTCCAGGGCCAGTAGCAGTGACGCAGAGAGAGAAGAGATATATTGATTGAATATAGGCAGTGGGCCTTTGCAAAAACATTTGGAGAAAAAAATCTATTTGGGCTGCCTGTGACTGTCCTCAGTGTACTGGGTCTGTGCTGGGTGTAGTTGTCCTCCTAATTCATACGCAGCCAGCTAAGTGTTACAGCAGGCTTGCGCAAAATTATTTCCTGGCGTTCCGTAAGCGAAGTCAGCCTCCAACCACAGGCCAATAAGCGGCACATTTAATTACAGCGTTCTGTTTCTGCACTACTGGTAATACACCATGCTGAGGGGTAGGGGTAGGCCTAGAGGACGTGGACGCGGGCGAGGACGCGGAGGCCCAAGTCAGGGTGTGAGCACAGGCCGAGCCAGTGCGGTGGCCAGGGGTAGAGGCAGGGCCAGACCGAATAATCCACCAACTGTTTCCCAAAGCGCCCCCTCGCGCCATGCCACCCTGCAGAGGTCAAGGTGCTCTACGGTGTGGCAGTTTTTCACAGAGACGCCTGATGACCGATGAACAGTGGTGTGCAACCTTTGTCGCGCCAAGATCAGCTGGGGAGCCACCACTACCAGCATGCGCAGGCATATGATGGCCAAGCACCCCACAAGGTGGGACGAAGGCCATTCACTGCCTCCGGTTTGCACCACTGCCTCTCCCCCTGTGCCCCAACCTGCCACTGAGATCGAACCCCCCTCTGAGGACACAGGCACTACCGTCTCCTGGCCTGCACCCACACCCTCACCTCCGCTGTCCTCGGCCCCATCCAGCAATGTCTCTCAGCGCAGCGTCCAGATGTCGCTAGCACCACTGTTTAAGCGCAAGTGCAAGTACGCCGCCACGCACCCGCACGCTCAAGCGTTAAACGTGCACATTGCCAAATTGATCAGCCTGGAGATACTGCCGTATAGGCTTGTGGAAACGGAGGCTTTCAAAAACATGATGGCGGCGGTGGCCCTGCGCTACTCGGTTCCCAATTGCCACTACTTTTCCCGATGTGCCGTCCCAGCCCTGCACGACCACGTCTCCCGCAACATTGTACGCGCCCTCACCAACGCGGTTACTGCCAAGGTCCACTTAACAACAGACACGTGGACAAGCACAGGCGGGCAGGGCCACTATATCTCCCTGACGGCACACTGGGTGAATTTAGTGGAGGCTGGGACCGAGTCAGAGCCTGGGACCGCTCACGTCCTACCCACCCCCCGAATTGCGTGCCCCAGCTCGGTGGTGGTATCTGCGGCGGTGTATGCTTCCTCCACTAAACCACCCTCCTCCTCCTCCTACGCAACCTCTGTCTCGCAATCAAGATGTGTCAGCAGCAGCACGTCGCCAGCAGTCAGTGTCGCGCGGCACGGCAGCACAGCGGTGGGCAAGCGTCAGCAGGCCGTGCTGAAACTACTCAGCTTAGGAGAGAAGAGGCACACGGCCCACGAACTGTTGCAGGGTCTGACAGAGCAGACCGACCGCTGGCTTGCGCCGCTGAGCCTCCAACCGGGCATGGTCGTGTGTGACAACGGCCGTAATCTGGTGGAGACTCTGCAGCTCGGCAGCCTCACGCACGTGGCATGCCTGGCCCATGTCTTTAATTTGGTGGTTCAGCGCTTTCTGTAAAGCTACCCACACTTGTCATACCTGCTCGGAAAGGTGCGCCGGGTCAGCGCACATTTCCGCAACTCCAAGACGGACGCTGCCACCCTGCGGACCCTGCAACATCAGTTTCATCTGCCAGTGCACCGATTGCTGTGCGACGTGCCCACACACTGGAACTCTACGCTCCACATGTTGGCCAGGCTCTATGAGCAGCGTAGAGCTATTGCGGAATACCAACTCCAACATGGGCGGCGTAGTGGGAGTCAGCCTCCTCAATTCTTTACAGAAGAGTGGGCCTGGTTGGCAGACATCTGCCAGGTCCTTGGAAACTTTGAGGAGTCTACCCAGATGCTGAGCGGGGATGCTGCAATCATTAGCGTCACCATTCCTCTGCTATGCCTCTTGAGAAGTTCCCTGCAAAGCATAAAGGCAGACGCTTTGCACTCGGAAACGGAGGCGGGGGAAGACAGTATGTCGCTGGATAGTCAGAGCACCCTCATGTCTATATCTCAGCGCGTTGAGGAGGAGGAGGAGGGGGAGGAGCATGAGGAGGAGGGGGAAGAGACAGCTTGGCCCACTGCTGAGGGTACACATGCTGCTTGCCTGTCATCCTTTCAGCGTGTATGGCCAAAGGAGGAGGAGGAGGGGGTGGAGCATGAGGGGGAGGGGGAAGAGACAGCTTGGCCCACTGCTGAGGGTACACATGCTGCTTGCCTGTCATCCTTTCAGCGTGTATGGCCAGAGGAGGAGGAGGAGGAGGATCCTGAAAGTGATCTTCCTAGTGAGGACAGCCATGTGTTGCGTACAGGTACCCTGGCACACATGGCTGACTTCATGTTAGGATGCCTTTCTCGTGACCCTCGCGTTACACGCATTCCGGCCACTACGGATTACTGGGTGTACACACTGCTCGACCCACGGTATAAGGAGAACCTTTCCACTCTCATTCCCGAAGAGGAAAGGGGTTCGAGAATGATGCTATACCACAGGGCGCTGGTGGACAAACTGATGGTAAACTTCCCATCCGACAGCGCTAGTGGCCGAAGGCGCAGTTCCGAGGGCCAGGTAGCAGGGGAGGCGCAGAGATCAGGCAGTATGTACAGCGCAGGCAGGGGACCATTATCCAAGGCCTTTGCCAGCTTTCTGGCTCTCCAGCAAGACTGTGTCACCGGTCCCCAGTCAAGGCTGAGTTGGCAGGAGCACTGTAAAAGGATGGTGAGGGAGTACGTAGCCGATCACACGACCGTCCTCGGTGACGCCTCTGCCCCCTACAACTACTGGGTGTCGAAGCTGGACACGTGGCCTGAACTCGCGCTGTATGCCCTGGAGGTGCTTGCTTGTCCTGCGGCTAGCGTCTTGTCAGAGAGGGTGTTTAGTGCGGCTGGGGGAATCATCACGGATAAGCGTACCCACCTGTCAACCGACAGTGCCAACAGGCTTACACTCATCAAGATGAACAAAGCCTGGATTTCCCCAGACTTCTCTTCTTCACCAGCGGACAGCAGCGATACCTAAGCAATACGTAGGCTGCACCCGCGGATGGAAGCATCGTTCTCTATCACCATCAAAAACGGGGACATTTTTGCTTCATCAATCTGTGTCTAATATTCCTCCTCCTCCTCCTGCTCCTCCTCCTGAAACCTCACATAATCACGCCGAACGGGCAATTTTTCTTAGGCCCACAAGGCTCAGTCATATAATTTTTCAAAACAATTTTTATACGTTTTAATGCTCATTAAAGCGTTGAAACTTTCACCTCAACCAATTTTTATTTTTAGTGGGCTGCCTCCAGGCCTAGTTACCAATTAAGCCACATTAACCAAAGCGATTAATGGGTTTCACCTGCCCTCTTGGTTGGGCATGGGCAATATTTCTGAGGTACATTAGTACTGTTCGTACACCAATTTTTGGGGGCCCTCGCCTACAGTGTAATCAAATTAATTTTTAGCCCACCTGCATTACAGCTGACGTTACATCAGCTGTGTTGGGCACTGCAATGGGATATATTTATGTACCGCCGGTGGCTTCCTGGCACCCACCCATGAAGTCGGTCAACACGGAGTTGTAACTGCATGTGTCCACTTCTAAAGAACCCCAGTCTGACTGGGGCATGCAGTGTGGGCCGAAGCCCACCTGCATTAAGCACGACATTACCTCAGCTGTGATGGGCACTGCAATGGGATATATTTATGTACCGCCGGTGGGTTCCAGGGAGCTACCCATGCCGTGGGTCCACAGGGAGTTGTAACTGCATGTGTCCACTTCTAAAGAACCCCAGTCTGACTGGGGCATGCAGTGTGGGCCGAAGCCCACCTGCATTAAGCACGACATTACCTCAGCTGTGATGGGCAATGCAATGGGATATATTTATGTACCGCCGATGGCTTCCTGGCACCCACCCATGCTGTGGGTCCACACGGAGTTGTAACTGCATGTGTCCACTTCTAAAGAACCCCAGTCTGACTGGGGCATGCAGTGTGGGCCGAAGCCCACCTGCATTAAACCTGACGTTACATCAGCTGTGATAGGCAATGCAATGGGATATATTTATGTACCGCCGGTGGCTTCCTGGCACCCACCCATGCTGTCGGTCCACACAGAGTTGTAACTGCATGTGTCCACTTCTAAAGAACCCCAGTCTGACTGGGGCATGCAGTGTGGGCCGAAGCCCACCTGCATTAAACCTGACGTTACATCAGCTGTGATGGGCAATGCAATGGGATATATTTATGTACCGCCGGTGGCTTCCTGGCACCCACCCATGCTGTCGGTCCACACAGAGTTGTAACTGCATGTGTCCACTTCTAAAGAACCCCAGTCTGACTGGGGTATGCAGTGTGGGCCGAAGCCCACCTGCATTAAGCACGACATTACCTCAGCTGTGATGGGCAATGTAATGGGATATATTTATGTACTGCCGGTGGGTTCCAGGGAGCCACCCATGCTGTGGGTGCACATGGAATTTCCATTGCGGAGTTGTACCTGCCTGTGACTATTTATAAAAAAACGCGGTCTGAGATGCAGCCCAACATGTAGCCCCTCGCCTGCCCTATCCGTTGCTGTGTCGTTCCCATCACTTTCTTGAATTGCCCAGATTTTCACAAATGAAAACCTTAGCGAGCATCTGCGATATACAAAAATGCTCGGGTCGCCCATTGACTTCAATGGGGTTCGTTACTCGAAACGAACCCTCGAGCATCGCGATAATTTCGTCCCGAGTAACGAGCACCCGAGCATTTTGGTGCTCGCTCATCTCTACCCACAAGTAGAAATTGTATTATTAATGGGTTTAGTAAAAAAAATCCTCCATTCGCTTGTCTTGGTCTAACAGTTCAATGCATGCAACAGCTATATTTGTGTCGATTACGCCCCAATATTACTTTGAAAAGCAGCCATTTTGCTAATTTTGAGAAAAATGTCCTTCTTGATTCCATAATAGCAGCCAGAGTAATCCCTGGATGAACATTTGAGATCAACAACCCCGATGGTCACCTAATGTCTATATCCTGTCATATCATAGCGTTCTAGAAAGACATCTTGTCCACTCTTAAATAGCTCTATCGATTTTGCCATCCCCACATCCTCAGGCAGAGAGTTGCACAGTCGCATTGCTCTTACAGTAAAGAATCCCCTTCTACCCTGTTTCCCTGAAAATAAGACCTACCCCAAAAATAAGCCCTAGCATGATTTTTCAGGATTTTTGAGAATGCAGAATGCTTTTTCAGGATTTTTGAGGATTCTTGAACTACTAGCCCTACTCCAAAATTAAGCACTAGTTGTAGTTAATAAAAAAAGTAAATTTAAATAGTGTCCAGGCAGCTCTACATGTAAAAAAGTGAAATCTTTTGGAGCAAAAATTTATATAAGATGCTGTCTTATTTTCGGGGAAAACAGGGGTATGTTGGTGATGAAACCTGCTTTCATCTAGACGTAGCGGATGCTCTCTTGTTACTATCGCATTCCTGGGTATAAACAGATCATGGGAGAGATCCTTGTATTGTCCCCTGATGTATTTATACATAGTTATTTGATCGCCCCTTAGCTGTCTTTTTTCCTGGGTAAATAATCCCAATTTTGATAGTCTCTCTGGGTATACCAGTCCTCTTATTCCGTTTATTAATTTAGTTGCCCTTCTTTGAACCCCCTCAAGCACTGCAGCATCTTTCCTGAGCACCAGTGTCGAGAACTATACACAGTACTTCATGTGGGGCCTGACAAGTGCATTATATCGTATAGTGGAAAAATAATGTTCTCGTCTCTCGCCCCTATACCTCTTTTAATGCACCCCTAGACTTTATTTGCTTTTGCAGCAGCTGATTGGCATTGATTGCTCTAGTTAAGTCTACAGTCCACTAGTACCCCCAGGTCTTTTTCCATATCACTTTTCCCTGGCAGTACCCCATTTAGTGTGTATTGGTGACATCCGTTTCTCCTGCCCATGTGCGTAACCTTACATTTATCAACATTGAACTTCATTTGCCATTTTTCTGCCTAAGCCCCCAGCTTATCTAGTTCCTTTTGTAGCCATATATTGTCCTCCGTTGTATTAATTACCTTGTATAATTTTGTATCATCTGCAAATATTGATATTTTACTGTGCAGCCCCTCTATCAGATCATCGATAAATATATTGAACAGAATGGGGCCTAATACTGAACTCTGTGGCACCCCACTAGCAACGGTGGCCCAATCAGAGTACGAACCATTTATTACCACCCTCTGTTTTCTATCTCTGAAACAGTTCTTAACCCAGATACACACGTTTTCGCATAGAATGAGCTGCCTCATTTTATATGTCAACATATTATGCGGTACGGTGCCAAATGCTTTAGAGAAATCCAGATATACGAGATCAATAGATTCTTCCAGGTCCAGCCTAGAACTTACTTCATCGTAGAAGCTGATCAAATTGGTCTGACATGATCGACCCCTCATGAACCCATGCTGAAGGGGAGTTATACTGTTGTTTTCCATGATGTATTCTAGGATGGCATCTCTCATAAACCCCTCAAATATTTTTCCAGTTATTGAAGTGAGACTTACCAGCCTGTAGTTACCAGGCTCTCTTTTCGACCCCTTTTAGTATATTACACCACTTTTTAAAAAAGTTTTCCCGTACATTATATGGTACTTTAAATAGCACCATTGAAAAATACAACTCGTCCTGCAAAAAACAAGCCCTCATACAGTGACATCAATGAATAAATAAAGGAATTACGGTTTTTAAAAAGGGGGGGAGGAAAAAACAAAAATGGGGAAAAAAAGGAGGCCGCGTCATTAAGGGGTTAAATAATGTGCTAACTTCCTTCTCTGGGTCATTATGAATACAGGGATACCACATGTATAATTTTGTTTTAATTTTTTTATTTTTTACAAAGGCAGAAAGGTGGGTTTTGGAATTTTTATTTTTTTATAATTTTTTAACAATTCTTTTTTTACTTTAAAGTTTTTGAAAACTTTTTGTCCCTTTAGGGGACTTGCATACTTTTTTAAAATTCTTCTAATACTCTACTTTGCTGAGGCATAGCAAGGTATTAGATAGGCTATGACGCTCAGACAAAGTCTAAGTGTCATAGCCTAATTTAGCTGGCAGACCTTGAAGCTATATTCAAGCCTGCAGGTGCCACAGAGACCCATCAGGCCCCCTCTAATCACATTGCAGGGCGTCTGATGGTGACAGTGAGAGCCCCCTTCCTTTGACAGCACTTTAAATGCTGCGATCGCACAGGCCGTGGCATGTAAAGCATTAAACAGTGGAGATCAGAGGTTTTCTCCAATTTGCACTGTAAGAGCTGGTGCTCAGCTGTCATCTGACAGCCAATCGCCAGCTCTCCCTGCCACGGGGACCATCGGCCGGTGGTCTCCGTGGCAACGTGTAAACATTGCATGACTTCAAAAAAATAAAAAGCGTGCAGTTGCCGGCAGATCAGTTATATCTTCCGGCTTCTTTTTTTAATGTCCTGCACTGGTTCTCAGGGACTGTGCAGACAGAACACAATACCACAGCTTATGGCATTGTGTTCTGCACGTTCCAATAGTGAAACATAGCCCAGAAATCTTCTGGGCTATATCACTATGGGCACTGAAGTTAGTCCCAGAAAATTTCTGGGCGTGCCTCTAAAGGGATTAATAGAGAGTTTACCATAATACTCTGCATGTCACCTGATATACAGTGGATAAAGAAAAACTACTGTATATTTAACTCGAGTATTAGCCGACCCAAGTATAAGTTGAGACAATAAGTTTCACCACAAAAAACTGGGAAAACTTATTGACTCGAGTATATGCTAGGTAAAAAAAACCCCTCCATACTCAACTCTCAGCCGGCGTCTGTGTCTGTGCGACAAGCTGCTTGAATTCTTCCCGCTGTCATCCCCGTCCTTCCTCTCTGCTTGGCTCTGTCAGTGCTGTGTAAGTAAGCGCTGTGATTGGATTGAACGCGCGCCAATCACAGCTGGAACTCGATCCAATGACAGTGCTTACTTACACAGCACTGACAGCAGGGGATTTGAAAGCCAAGCAGGGAGATGACTGCGGGGAGAATTCTAAAGCAGCTTGACTGGCTGTGATTGATCGAGCACAGGCTGTGATTGGCTGACACTCGATCCAATCACAGCTCTTACTTACACAACGAGCAAAGAGGACGTCGGGGGATGACAGCGGAGAGAACTCAAGCAGCCTGCCGCACTGCACCAGAGACACAGATGCCGGCTGGGAGGGGAGTATGGAGGGGGTTTATTTAAGCCTTCCCTGACTCAAGTATAAGCCAAAGTGGGCTTTTTCAGCACAAAAAAATGTGCTGAAAAACTAGGCTTATACTCGAGTATATACAGTAATAGATATGTGTTCTCCTAATTGCCCGCTGCAATTCTTCCCTCATTACTTCCTTAACGACCAATAGTTTGAGCTTTTGAGCTATTTGCTACCAGTATTTATATAATTGAAGAATAATTTAAGATTAGTTACTTTTTTTGGCAATGAGTCTCTCTGTCTCCACCGTTGGCGCATTTATTCACTTTTTTACATAAGTTATTTCTTTCCTCATAAATTTTTAGTGCTTCTTCACTGCTTTCCTATTTCAGCAGTTCAATTGCTTCCTTTTTGTTTTTTATTCAATTGCTTCCTTTTTGTTTTTTATTGCCCCTGTTACATCTTTATTTTACCACGTTGGTTTCCTTCTGGTTCTAAACTTTTTATTCCCAAAAGATACGTTCTTTTCACATTGAACATTTGAGTTCTCATTTATGGTCTGTACTCTTATTTTTGACAATATTGCCCCTGTCAAAAAGGTTAAGCGCATCTCTAAGCTCTTAAACTTTGCCTTAAAGGGGTTGTCTCGCGAAAGCAAGTGGGGTTATACACTTCTGTATGGCCATATTAATGCACTTTGTAATGTACATTGTGCATTAAATATGAGCCATACAGAAGTTATTCACTTACCTGCTCCGTTGCTGGCGTCCCCGTCTCCATGGATCCGTCTAATTCTGATGTCTTCTTGCTTTTTAGACGTGCTTGCGCTGTGCGGTCTTCTCCCCTTCTGCTCTGTCCGGCACGAGCGGCGTTCTGGCTCCGCCCCCTTCTACGCGTCATCGCGTAGCTCCGCCCCGTCACGTGTGCCGATTCCAGCCAATCAGGAGGCTGGAATCGGCAATGGACCGCACAGAGCCCACGGTGCACCATGGGAAAGGACCTCCGGTGCATCATGGGTGAAGATCCCGGTGGCCATCTTGGTGAAGGAAGAAGAAGGAAGAAGGAAGACGTCGCAGAGCGGGGATTCGGGTAAGTAATATGTTTTTTGTTTTTTTTTTAACACATCCCGTGGGGTTGTCCTGCGCCGAACAGGGGGCCTATGGGGAAAAAAAACCCGTTTCGGCGAGAGACAACCCCTTTAATGAAATTTAGTGTGGCTCCCTGACAAAATTGAATGGGAAGTGAAAACATAATTTCATTATGATCACTATTTTCTAGGTGCCCCCCAACCTGCACCTTTGTTATTCTGTCAGACCTATTATTTAATATTAAAGGGAACCTGTCACCTGCCTAAAGCACCGTAAACTAATCTATGGTGCTGTTAGTGTAGGTAACAGGGAGCTGGGTGCTGTATTTTTCATACTCATCCACTTCTTGGTTCCTGAGGTTCCCCCTTGTGAAGTTCACATGCAGGCCAAAAGTCTGACTCTTTTCTGAGTCTCATGCACACGCTCTCTATAGACTTGTATCAGAGAGATCTTTAGTTATTGACAGAAACCTATTTACTTAATGGGATGTATAGATTTCAGTTTTCCAGGGTATACACAGATTATTGAACTTTCTAATAATAAGTATATGTGATTTGGTGTTTAATTTATTTGGTTTAGCAATAGATTTTAGTGGATTTCATCGTATTTTATGGTTTGTAGCAAGCTTCTATTAGGATTTTATTTTTGTTTTTCCTTCCATTTATTTCTACCCATAAAGACTACACATGCTAATTTCTTTCCCACATATCTTCCTGTAGTATGGGCTTTAAACAGGACTTTTTTATGATGCCCTTTGATCAAACCGTAACCTTTTAAGTTAACTAGCCAGTCATAGCTATCATCCAGCCATGTCTCAGTTATTCCCACTCTGTCATAATTTTCTTTAGACATTATTACTTCCAGTTCATCACTATTATTGGACAGACATCTAGCATTAGTAGCCATGCAGTTTAGAGACTTTGGTTTCTTTTTATTTTAAGTGTGTTCTTATTAACTATGAAATCTCCCACTGCCTTTCTGGTATGGTACGTGGTACAGGTAATATTTCAGACAATGCTACTTTGGAGCACCTTGCCCTACGTTTACAGCCTAGGTCCCTGAAATATTTTCTAATGACCTTCCACCTACCTCTAATTTTCTTATTGGCGCCAATGTGTAATCTGTCAATCTGATCTGTGAAGTGTTGAATAGGAGTTCCCAGATGACAATACACTGTTCGATGATCCTGGACTTTGTAACAAATTGCCCTCTCTGTCCCCTTAATCATTGAGTCCCCCACTACCACGGTTGGTCCCTGTTCTGCACTGCTATTCCCCTTCTTACTGGAGTAGACATTCTCTTGGTGGACAAAGATGTGTCTTGCTAGAGCGACATACTTCTCATCTGCCAAATTTGTAAACTTGTTTGGGGTATGTCAGCCTCCCTAGCAATCCTCTGTCTACCCCAAGTCCACTCTATATTCACTCACTGTGTAAAATGGCTTGAGATTTTAAATCTTTAAAAAAGTTTTTTACATTCTTATTACACTTTATTATACTTTTCATTCTTGTCCCATTATGGGCCTTGAGCCTCCTTTACTTTGAGCATTAATGGAATACATGAAAATGCTTCAGAATCGCAATATATTCTACAACCTAATAAATGTTACCTCTGGCAAGGCCTAATAGGCCACTGTAGATGGCTGACCAAGAGGCCATTGTTTAGTTTCTGGTTGCCATAGCATACCATTGGAGCCTCGCAATTGCATTGCAAGAACCCAATTAGTAACAGGGGAGAGCATGAATGCTGCACTATTTTCTGTAATGTAAATGTCAACAGAGGCTAAATAAGTATAAAACATCCTGCAATTAAAAAGAAAAAACATAAAACACATTTTAGATAGAAAGTATTTTTTTTTATATGTTACCATTATAAAAACTAAAGTGGGCAAATCAACAGTTTACACAAAAAAAAATATAACAACTCTACTATCACAATGCCAGAATTTATTTTTGGTCACTAATTATAGTAAACCACCCAAATTGTCAATTTATCAGAAATGAACAAAACAAGATACTACAGAGTACTGTAAGAATATTTATATTATACCTTAACCCCTTGAGTGGCAGGTTTACTGTTACCATGTCGTGCCTCAGAGGGCAGGTTTTTTAAATAAGTCAACAATGCAATTTTCTCATGCAAGTATTTATTTAGGAACAGAACAATCGCTTTGCAATATTTTTTTGCAAAGAAAGAATAGATTATAACAATTTTGGAAAATAAAATAAAATACAGACTTACCGCTCTGTGCTGCCGGGGCTCAGGCGCGTGTCTCCGCTCAGATCCCGGTACTGTCATCATGATCTTTCAGCTGGCGGGGATTTAAAATCCCCGCCTGCTGAAAGAACATAATCAAACTGCCGGGATGGGACCCCGTAGCGCTCAGCCAATCACACGCAGCGCTCGGTCTATTCATAGAATTCAAGAAGGAGCATGATGACAGTACAGGGACGTGAGCGGAGACACGCGCCTGAGCCCCGGCAGCACAGAGCGGCTGCATTGAAGTCAATAGGAGTGCTATGCGGTCCCCTCCCGGCAGTTTGATTATGTTCTCCAGCTGAAAGATCATGATGACAGTACCGGGATCTGAGTGGAGACACGCGCCTGAGCCCCGGCAGCACAGAGCGGTAAGTATATATTTTATTTTATTCTTTACACTTGATAGAAATGATTTTATGGGAAGGGCTTATATTTTAAGTCCTTCCCAGAAAATCACTGTGGGTCAGCCAGCTTCCTATTGCCTTCAACGGGGCTGCCGGCAGCGGCGGCTGCATTGAAATCAATAGGAGTGCTATGTGGTCCCATCCCACAGCTGTCACAACTGTGACAGCTGTGCGAGGGGACTATTTACTTCCTGCAGGGAGTCCCTTTTACTCCCCATGCAGTAAAAACCCCAGAAATTCAGCGGACATCTCAGTGCTCAGTACATTTCAGCACTGGAGCTGTCCACGGAAGCCTTCCGGGGTTTAACTGCATGGTCCGTGCAGCAAGCCACGGAGATTTTCCGGGCGTGCCACTCAAGGGGTTAAATAAGGTACGTGATGCATGCGAGTGCTGAAAGTGTTTGAAACTGCACGCAGACTTATTCCTGTGCAAAACACGTGTCATGATCATCCTTTATCTGTTACGGAGAAATCTACAAATCTAGAAAAAAAGTCTCTGCGCTTCACGATACTGTGGTATGAGAAAGCTACTTGTCAAAAGTATAGAGATAATGGCAGCAGAATGGCACTTACTGGACAGGAGGGGGTATGATGTTCAAAAACCCCCTCCTTGAAGTGTAGATTCCAGCATCAAAGGGGCAGTACACTCAAGTCCACAGAGGTACAATCCAAAGCTTTAATATAACAGGCAACGCGTTTCAGTGCTTAGCATCTTTTTCAAGCCAACATAAAATAACACATACATATGATCACATTTATATTAAAACAAGTAATACAACACGTTTCATCCTGGATAGCGCCATCTTCTCTGTTAAGAGAAGCCCTCCTTATGCCCTGCAGCTCTCCCGATACCCCAGGGATTGGATATGTGTGGACGAGAAGTTGGAGATTTAACCTTGTGGCGCATTCCTACTGTGTTTCCTACGAATCTAGAAAAGTGTATTAAAATGAGTGAGCAGTAATGTATATATTATTGATATAAGCTGCAAAACTTGATGTATAAAAATTAGAGATGAGCGAGCACCAAAATGCTCGGGTGCTCGTTACTCGGGACGAAATTACCGCGATGCTCGAGGGTTCGTTTCGAGTAACGAACCCCATTGAAGTCAATGGGCGACTCGAGCATTTTTGTATATCGCCGATGCTCGCTAAGGTTTCAATTTGTAAAAATCGGGGCAATTCAAGAAAGTGATGGGAACGACACAGCAACGGATAGGGCAGGCGAGGGGCTACATGTTGGGCTGCATCTCAAGTTCCCAGGTCCCACTATTAAGCCACAATAGCGGCAAGAGTGCCCCCCCCCCCCCCAACAACTTTTACTTCTGAAAAGCCCTCATTAGCAATGCATACCTTAGCTAAGCACCACACTACCTCCAACAAAGCACAATCACTGCCTGCATGACACTCCGCTGCCACTTCTCCTGGGTTACATGCTGCCCAACCCCCCCCCCCCCCCGCACGACGCAGTGTCCACAGCGCACACCAAAGTGTCCCTGCGCAGCCTTCAGCTGCACTCATGCCACACCACCCTCATGTCTATTTATAAGTGCGTCTGCCAGAGGAACCGCAGGCACACACTGCAGAGGGTTGGCACAGCTAGGCAGTGACCCTCTTTAAAAGGGGCGGGGCGATAGCCCACAATGCTGTACAGAAGCAATGAGAAATATAATCCTGTGCTACCGCCATCAGGAGCTGCACACGTGGGCATAGCAATGGGGAACCTATGTGCCACACACTATTCATTCTGTCAAGGTGTCTGCATGCCTCAGTCAGACCGCGGTTTTTTATAAATAGTCACAGGCAGGTACAACTCCGCAATGGGAATTCCGTGTGCACCCACAGCATGGGTGGCTCCCTGGAACCAACCGGCTGTACATTAATGTATCCCATTGCAGTGCCCATCACAGCTGAGGTAACGTCCGATTAAATGCAGGTGGGCTTCGGCCCACACTGCATGCCCCAGTCAGACTGGGGTTCTTTAGAAGTGGACACATGTAGTTACAACTCCGTGTGGACCAACAGCATGGGTGGGTGCCAGGAAGCCACTGGCGGTACATAAATATATCCCATTGCATTGCCCAGCACAGCTGAGGTAATGTCATGTTTAATGCAAGTGGGCTTCGGCCCACACTGCATGCCCCAGTCAGACTGGGGTTCTTTAAAAGTGGACACATGCAGTTACAACTCCGTGTGGACCCACGGCATGGGTGGGTGCCAGGAAGCCACCGGCGGTACATAAATATATCCCATTCCATTGCCCATGACAGCTGAGGTAATGTCATGTTTAATGCAAGTGGACTTCGGCCCACACTGCATGCCCCAGTCAGACTGGGGTTCTTTAGAAATGGACACATGCAGTTACAACTCCGTGTGGACCGACAGCATGGGTGGGTGCCAGGAAGCCACAGGCGGTACATAAATATATCCCATTGCATTGCCCATCACAGCTGAGGTAATGTCATGTTTAATGCAAGTGGGCTTCGGCCCACACTGCATGCCCCAGTCAGACTGGGGTTCTTTAGAAGTGGACACATGCAATTACAACTCCGTGTGGACCTGCAGCATGGGTGGGTGCCAGGAAGCCACCGGCGGTACATAAATATATCCCATTGCATTGCCCATCACAGCTGAGGTAATGTCATGTTTAATGCAAGTGGGCTTCGGCCCACACTGCATGCCCCAGTCAGACTGGGGCTCTTTAGAAGTGGACACATGTAGTTACAACTCCGTGTGGGCCCACGGCATGGGTGGCTCCCTGGAACCCACCGGCGGTACATAAATATATCCCATTGCAGTGCCCAACACAGCTGATGTAACGTCAGCTGTAATGCAGGTGGGCAAAAAATTAATTGGATTACACTGTAGCCGAGGGCCCCAAAAAATTGGTGTACCAACAGTACTAATGTACCTCAGAAAAATTGCCCATGCCCAACCAAGAGGGCAGGTGAAACCCATTAATCGTTTTGGTTAATGTGGCTTAATTGGTAACTAGGCCTGGAGGCAGCCCAGTTAAAATAAAAATTGGTTCAGGTGCAAGTTTCAACGCTTTAATGAGCATTGAAACGTATAAAAATTGTTTAGAAAAATTATATGACTGAGCCGTGTGGGCCTAAGAAAAATTGCCCGTTCGGCGTGATTATGTGAGGTTTCATGAGGAGGAGCAGGAGGAGGAGGAGGAATATTATACACAGATTGATGAAGCAAAAATGTCCTCGTGTTTGATGGTAATAGAGAACGATGCTTCCATCCACGGGTGCAGCCTACGTATTGCTTAGGTATCGCTGCTGTCCGCTGGTGAAGAAGAGAAGTCTGGGGAAATCCAGGCTTTGTTCATCTTGATGAGTGTAAGCCTGTCGGCACTGTCGGTTGACAGGCGGGTACGCTTAACCGTGATGATTCCCCCAGCCGCACTAAACACCCTCTCTGACAAGACGCTAGCCGCAGGACAAGCAAGCACCTCCAGGGCATACAGCGAGAGTTCAGGCCACGTGTCCAGCTTCGACACCCAGTAGTTGTAGGGGGCAGAGGCGTCACCGAGGACGGTCGTGCGATCGGCTACGTATTCCCTCACCATCCTTTTACAGTGCTCCCGCCAACTCAGCCTTGCCTGGGGAGCGGTGACACAGTCTTGCTGGGGAGCCATAAAGCTGGCAAAGGCCTTGGAGAATGTTCCCCTGCCTGCGCTGTACATGCTGCCTGATCTCTGTGCCTCCCCTGCTACCTGGCCCTCGGAACTGCGCCTTCTGCCACTAGCGCTGTCGGATGGGAAGTTTACCATCAGTTTGTCCACCAGCGCCCTGTGGTATAGCATCATTCTCGAACCCCTTTCCTCTTCGGGAATGAGAGTGGAAAGGTTCTCCTTATACCGTGGGTCGAGCAGCGTGTACACCCAGTAATCCGTAGTGGCCAGAATGCGTGTAACGCGATGGTCACGAGAAAGGCATCCTAACATGAAGTCAGCCATGTGTGCCAGGGTACCTGTACGCAACACATGGCTGTCCTCACTAGGAAGATCACTTTCAGGATCCTCCTCCTCCTCCTCCTCCTCAGGCCATACACGCTGAAAGGATGACAGGCAAGCAGCATGTGTACCCTCAGCAGTGGGCCAAGCTGTCTCTTCCCCCTCCTCCTCATGCTCCTCCCCCTCCTCCTCCTCCTCAACGCGCTGAGATATAGACATGAGGGTGCTCTGACTATCCAGCGACATACTGTCTTCCCACGCCTCCGTTTCCGAGTGCAAAGCATCTGTCTTTACAGGGAACTTCTTAAGAGGCATAGCAGAGGAATGGTGACGCTAATGATTGCAGCATCCCCGCTCACCATCTGGGTAGACTCCTCAAAGTTCCCAAGGACCTGGCAGATGTCTGCCAACCAGGCCCACTCTTCTGTAAAGAATTGAGGAGGCTGACTCCCACTACGCCGCCCATGTTGGAGTTGATATTCCACTATAGCTCTACGCTGCTCATAGAGCCTGGCCAACATGTGGAGCGTAGAGTTCCACCTTGTGGGCACGTCGCACAGCAGTCGGTGCACTGGCAGATTAAACCGATGTTGCAGTGTCCGCAGGGTGGCAGCGTCCGTCTTGGAGTTGCGGAAATGTGCGCTGACCTGGCGCACCTTTCCGAGCAGGTATGACAAGTGTGGGTAGCTTTTCAGAAAGCACTGAACCACCAAATTAAAGACATGGGCCAGGCATGGCACGTGCGTGAGGCTGCCGAGCTGCAGAGCCGCCACCAGGTTACGGCCATTGTCACACATGACCATGCCCGGTTGGAGGCTCAGCGGCGCAAGCCAGCGGTTGGTCTGCTCTGTCAGACCCTGCAGCAGTTCGTGGGCCGTGTGCCTCTTCTCTCCTAAGCTGAGTAGTTTCAGCACGGCCTGCTGACGCTTGCCCACCGCTGTGCTGCCACGCCGCGCGACACCGACTGCTGGCGACGTGCTGCTGACACATCTTGATTGCGAGACAGAGGTTGCGTTGGAGGAGGAGGAGGAGGGTGGTTTAGTGGAGGAAGCATACACCGCCGCAGATACCAGCACCGAGCTGGGGCCCGCAATTCTGGGGGTGGGTAGGACGTGAGCGGTCCCAGGCTCTGACTCGGTCCCAGCCTCCACTAAATTCACCCAATGTGCCGTCAGGGAGATATAGTGGCCCTGCCCGCCTGTGCTTGTCCACGTGTCCGTTGTTAAGTGGACCTTGGCAGTAACCGCGTTGGTGAGGGCGCGTACAATGTTGCAGGAGACGTGGTTGTGCAAGGCTGGGACGGCACATCGGGAAAAGTAGTGGCAACTAGGAAGCGAGTAGCGCAGGGCCGCCGCCATCATCCTTTTGAAAGCCTCCGTTTCCACAAGCCTATACGGCAGCATCTCTAGGCTGATAAATTTGGCAATGTGCACGTTTAACGCTTGAGCGTGCGGGTGCGTGGCGGCGTACTTGCGCTTGCGCTCAACAGTGGCGCTAGCGACGTCTGGACGCTGCGCTGAGAGACATTGCTGGATGGGGCCGAGGACAGCGGAGGTGAGGGTGTGGGTGCAGGCCAGGAGACGGTAGTGCCTGTGTCCTCAGAGGGGGGTTGGATCTCAGTGGCAGGTTGGGGCACAGGGGGAGAGGCAGTGGTGCAAACCGGAGGCGGTGAACGGCCTTCGTCCCACCTTGTGGGGTGCTTGGCCGTCATATGCCTGCGCATGCTGGTGGTGGTGGCTCCTCAGCTGATCTTGGCGCGACAAAGGTTGCATACCACTGTTCGTCGGTCGTCAGGCGTCTCTGTGAAAAACTGCCACACCGTAGAGCACCTTGACCTCTGCAGGGTGGCATGGCGCGAGGGGGCGCTTTGGGAAACAGTTGGTGGATTATTCGGTCTGGCCCTGCCTCTACCCTTGGCCACCGCACGGGCTCGGCCTGTGCCCACACCCTGACTTGGGCCTCCGCGTCCTCGCCCGCGTCCACGTCCCCTAGGTCTACCCCTACCCCTCAGCATGGTGTATTACCAGTAGTGCAGAAACAGAACGCTGTAATTAAATGTGCCGCTTATTGGCCTGTGGTTGGAGGCTGACTTCGCTTACCGAACGCACAGCAGAGCCAGGAAATAATTTTGCGCAAGCCTGCTGTAACACTTAGCTAGCTGCGTATGAATTAGGAGGACAACTACACCCAGCACAGACCCAGTACACTGAGGACAGTCACAGGCAGCCTCCACACTACTGCACACAGTTAGATGTGGCCCTAACCCCGTTGGGGTTCTTGAACCCTAAAATACTCCTAACACTCTCCCTATAGCAGCTCCGGCACCAACAGCACTTTCCCTCCTCTATGTCAGAATAAATCTGTGGCGAGCCGCGGGAGGGGCCGATTTTTATACTCGGGTGACACCTGATCTCGCCAGCCACTCACTGCAGGGGGGTGGTATAGGGCTTGAACGTCGCAGGGGGAAGTTGTAATGCCTTCCCTGTCTTTCTATTGGCCAGAAAAGCGCGCTAACGTCTCAGAGATGAAAGTGAAAGTAACTTGAACATCGCATGGTACTCGTCACGAGTAACGAGCATCTCGAACACGCTAATACTCGAACGAGTATCAAGCTCGGACGAGTACGTTCGCTCATCTCTAATAAAAATGCTTCCTGAAGTGAAAAAAAACTGTATAACATTTTCAGACTGGGCCTACACTGTGACAGAACATTGTGACAAATTGCAGAAAATCATGGATGTGATGCTGCTCCAATTACTACCTATGTGCCTTATAGACATCTCTAAAAATTCTACCATGTACTCTATTTCTAATTGTCCACAATTTTTATACAGACATAGCTGAGAGAGTTGTGTTAAAACATTATATTTGTGATGTACAATTTGCAGTTCTTTCCAAAATGCTGTAGTTTCTACCATACTAGTTTCTCTGAAACTTAGAAGGAACGTGCACTTCTGTCTCCATGTTGTATTTTACTTAGGCACCCTTACATCCACATTATAAAAAGGGCTTAAAGCAATTCTGCAAATCATGACTTGTTGTCTCAAAGCTTGCTTTGGAATAAGTGTATCATTGCTAATTTGATGTCTTTGTTTCGCAAGCTATAAATCAGTGGATTTAACATAGGTAGTACAACCGTATAAAGCACAGTTGCCATATTTGCATTATCTCCAGAGGATGGAGAGTTTGGACGAAGATACACATAAAGAACTGTACTATAAAATAATGTCACTGCTATGATATGGGAGGCACATGTAGAATATGCCTTTTGTCTTGCATTTGGAGTTATTATTTTTAGAATAGTTATAAAAATGGACACGTACGACCCAAGAATCACCACAATGGAAGGCACTGTAACAGAAGATGAAAAAATGAATAAAACCATTTCATTTATTGTAGTGTCTGTACAAGAGATACTTAATAATGGAGGGAAATCACAAACAAAATGGTGGAGGACATTGGATGCACAAAAAGAAAGATGGAAGGTGGAGCACGTCTCGATTAGAGAATGAAGAAATCCAGTGCTATAAGCTCCGAGCATCAAAACCAGACATATCTTGTGCTGCATTATCAGGTTATAGTTTAGTGGGCTACAGATTGCTACATAACGGTCATAAGCCATAACACCAAAAAGGATACATTCGGTACTTCCCAGAGCACAAAAAATGAAGAGTTGTACGGCACAGCCAACATAAGAAATAAATGTCTTACTGAAATACAGGCCTACAAGCATCTTTGGCGCAATATCTGAAGCATAAACAAGATCTACTACAGAGAGGTTGCTCAGGAAAAAGTACATTGGTGTATGGAACTTTACATTGTTGTAGACAAGATAAATGATCCCAAGGTTTCCCAAAATAGAAACAATGTAAATAATCAAAAACACAAAAAATAGACTTAGATTCTGGTAGGGTCTATCAGAAAAGCCAATAAGAACAAACTCAGTTACCACTGAATGGTTGTTGTCTTCAGTAATTCCCATCAAGAACTTTGCGATTTAATAATGCTAGAGAACATAATAATACAACACAGTGTTTGCTAAGAGTACATGTTTTAAGCAAACATTCAAAATGTTGCCCAAGCTAGTTTAGTCCTACCTTTATCAATGTTCAGAAAACAAAACATTCCTATGATCTTCAACTTACAGCTGGATTTTACCAGTATCTCTCCTTGGCTATGAAATTCCTTTCCTCGTGTCCTCTGTCTCTCTCCAGCCCTTCAATCACATTCTAAAAACATTTACAGACGATCCTACAACTGGCCCTATGGTTTTCCCTTCAACTCCTGCCATTGATTCAAACGTACTCATTCCCTCATTGTATCTACATTTTATTTCATGCAGATTCTATTGGTAGGATTGTACGACCTACAGTACTTCTATTTGTCTATCATTATGTCTGACTTGGTGGATCTAGTGATCACTACTCCATATTTACCCTTCATGACGCATTCTCTGACATACCTAATCCAAAGTCTAGACTTATTATGCCTATTCTGACAAAACATTTAGACTCTCACCTTGCTGTGATCAGCCGACTAAAGTGTATGAGGGGGCTCTGATTCTTCCCTGATAGCAGACTTTTGGATCTCAACATGCTTGATCTTTTGATCCCACAGGAGGCAAGCTGCTGTGATGGTGTTTAGCAGTTACATATAACCCTCCCCTCTTTAAAAATGCATACTTGATTTGAGGAGAGTTGAGAGGAATAGCTGTTGTCTGACAGGTATCTAAGGTATATGGGCACCTAAAAAGGTCTCGGTCAGCCCATCAGTTCAATATCATCTATATGTTTAACATTCCTACTCCTCTCTCTCCCTATTTACCTGTTGTTTCATCTTTCCTGTCTCTTCACATCTTGAAACTTTTAATTTTCCCTGAACCCTTCACTGCAGGCTTGCTGCTGTCTTATTTACTTTTACCACTTCTACCTTATATCTACAAATAATTTTCAATATTATTGCTCTATTGCATAGAAGACAACTTTAGGTGTTCTATCAGACAGTGTTTTTTTCTGAATTTTTAAATTCTTGTAAAAAAGCCATGAATTTCAAGCATTTTCTTATGAGCGTTTTGATGGCATTTTTTATTTTTAAACGTTTTAAAGATGTTTTTAATTCCATTTATCAAATCCAGTAATGAAGACTATGGGAACAATGCTTGAGCATTCTGCGTTTGCCAAAGAAAAAAATTCACTTCACTTTTGTTTAAACCAAAACCAATAATGAATTACAAAGGGAGGAGGCGTATTTAAGCAATACTTTAAACTTGCCTTCCTGTAGAATGCACTACTAAGTTGGGCTAAAAATGCATCAAAGCTGCACTATGTGAACAAGGTCTTGAAAAAATAAATCACTTAGAATGCCTTGCTTATATTTGGACCTGGATTAGCATTTGTGCAGTAATATTTGTAGAATACTGTATCCACCTACTGTATAGTAGAGACAACACATACCATAGTTGTGAACATCGTGTATAAGAATACCCACTGCCACTTGAAAATCTCCACCATGAAGCAAAGTAAATCAACATACTGTGATGCATGAAGACCAGTAATGTAAATGTTATTTGCTTTGGATGATTTATATTTATTCAGTTTTCCTACAAAAAATGAGAATAATTAATCCCCATAGAAAAAACATATTTCAAAGGTAGTTAAACATAATTGAACCCAGGGCCATTAATAATTATTGGAGCTGTTTATAGGTTTTATAGATTTGGGAGTCGATAGCAAAATGATGTCAAAGAATTTTTTTTAAAGTTGCATTTTATAAATATATTGCAGATCTTACAAACAGTTAAAAATGCCTATGTTCTACTCTAATCATACACTCTGACAAGATAGACACAAATGCAGATAATTTTAGTAAATATTGATGCAGAGTTTTTTCCACTGTATTATCTCGGTATGGAAATGGTGAGGGGCTTTACTAGACTTTAAAGAGGCCTGGGGCTAATCAGGACACATCAGAGCAGTGTAAGGGGTGGTAGTGAATGCAAACTGTTCTTGTCATAGAAATATGTACTATCTTAGTAATAATTTGCACCATCACAACACCCTTGTCACGTCCACCCAGGATGTGCTGGATCCGTAACCCGCAAATCTCGGACGGATGTGCACAAGCTGTGTAAAAACAATAACAAACCAAAATATGAGAATTATTTTCCTATCAAAAAAACCTCAGGATGGGGACCTGCCTAAACGCAGGCAATTCACCCTGACAAGGGTGCACCTGACCTCATAGCTTGGCCCTTAGTTAACCCTATGTGGGACATGGTAAATATAAGCAACACAACAGAAAAGAAAACACAAAGCAGGCAAGTCAAATCTACATTCCAGTAACAAGCTCTGACTGAGACCACAGTCAGAGCTAGACTGAAGAGTCAATGGAAATTCATTCCAGCATCAGCGAGACTAAACATCCATGACAAAAACCCACAGGTGTGCCTAGACATGTCTCACCTAATATCACACTCACCAGGGCCAGAAGATTGAGTACCACCTGCAAAACCTGCACCAGACTATCAGCATGGCAGTAATCCCATAACCACCGCAACAGTACCTCCCGTTTTAGAAGGAGCCCCAGGACCCTTTGGACCAGTTCGATTCAAATTCTGTTTGTGAAAGTTTTTCACAAGCCAATCCATATGTACATCAACAGCCAATACCCATGTCCTCTCCTCAGGGCCTTAACCACGCCAGTGTACTAAATACAGTAGGGATCTTCTAACTTGATCAGAGTCCGCTATGCGACTTATCTCAAATTGAATATCTCCATCCACTAGAACTAGAGCTGGTGGAGATAAACCATTTCCTGAATTAACAAACTTCTTTAAAAGTGATTTGTGAAACACATTAGTTCTTCTCATAGAACTAGGAATCTCCAAACAAAATGACACGGGATTAATTTTTTCAATGATTTTTAAAGGGATGATAAATCGTAGGCCTAACTTGAAGGGCTGCGGTTTGAGTTTTATGTTCTTAGTTGACAGCCACAACAAGTCTCTCACCAAGAAATTAGTCCACTCAGAATGCCTATTATCCACTACCCACTTGAAATTTTGAACTATCCTCTGAAGGTTCTTCTGAATAACCTCCCACACGGCCTTGATAATAGAGGAAAACTCATTCTCCTCTCTTACTTCTGACACCTTGGAAAAGGGACCAAAACATGAATAAAACCCATAATTACAAAAGAAAGGTGATGTCCCTGTACATTCCAACAATCAATTGTTAAGTGCAAATTCAGTCAAAGGCGAAAACCCAGACCATCCCTCCTGCTTCTCTGAGACATAATACCGCAAGTACTATTCCAGACTCTGGTTACATCTCTCAGTTTGTCCTTTAGTCTCTGGGTGATATGCCGAGAAAAAAACTGAATTTCCAACCAAGAGCAAACAAAACGCCAGAGTGTTGCAACAAACTGGACCCCACGATCGGAGACAATATTTGCTGGTAACCTGTGCAATCTCAAAATATGAGTAATGAACAATCTGGACAAGAGTTTAGCATTGGGAAGACCAGAAAGAGCTAAAAAAATCACCCATTGTGCTAAAACGATCTACCACAACCTAGATGACAGTATTACCTTCAGAAACTGACAAATCTGTAATAAAATGTATAGACAAATGAGTCCAAGGCCTCACTGGTATCGGTAAAGGCATCAACCTCCCGGCAGCTGGGGCCCGCAATTCGGGGGTGGGTAGGATGTGAGCGGTCCCAGGCTCTGACTCGGTCCCAGCCTCCACTAAATTCACCCAATGTGCCGTCAGGGAGATATAGTGGCCCTGCCCGCCTGTGCTTGTCCACGTGTTCGTTGTTAAGTGGACCTTGGCAGTAACCGCGTTGGTGGGGGCGCGTACAATGTTGCGGAAGATGTGGTCGTGCAGGGCTGGGACGGCACATCGGGAAAAGTAGTGGCGACTGGGAACCGAGTAGCGCAGGGCCGCCGCCGCCATCATGTTTTTGAAAGCCTCCGTTTCCACAAGCCTATACGGCAGCATCTCCAGGCTGATCAATTTGGCTATGTGTATGTTTAACGCTTGAGCGTGCGGGTGCGTGGCGGCGTACTTGCGCTTGCGCTCAAACACTTGCGCTAGCGACGGCTGGACGGTGCGCTGAGAGACATTGGTGGATGGGGCCGAGGACAGCGGAGGTGAGGGTGTGGGTGCAGGCCGGGAGACGGTCGTGCCTGTGTCCTGAGAGGGGGGTTGGATCTCAGTGGCAGGTTGGGGCACAGGGGGAGAGGCAGTGGTGCAAACCGGAGGCGGTGAACGGCCTTCGTCCCACCTTGTGGGGTGCTTGGCCATCATATGTCTGCGCATGCTGGTGGTGGTGAGGCTGGTGGTGGCTCCACGGCTGATCTTGGCGCGACAAACCTTGCACACCACAGTTCGTCGGTCGTCTGCACTCTCAGTGAAAAACTGCCAGACCTTTGAGCCCCTCGGCCTCTGCAGGGTGGCATGGCGCGAGGGGGCGCTTTGGGAAACAGTTGGTGGATTATGCAGTCTGGTCCTGCCTCTACCCCTGGCCACCGCACTGCCTCTTCCAAGCTGCCCTGCTGCTGCACTTGCCTCCCCCTCTGAAGACCTGTCCTCAGTAGGCTTAGCAAACCAGGTGGGGTCAGTCACCTCATCGTCCTGCTGCTCTTCCTCCGAATCCTCTGTGCGCTCATCCCTCGGACGCAATTACTACTACCTGAGTGATAGACAACTGTGTCTCATCGTCGTCGTCCTCCTCACCCACTGAAAGCTCTTGAGACAGTTGCCGGAAGTCCCCAGCCTCATCCCCCGGACCCCGGGAACTTTCCAAAGGTTGGGCATCGGTCACGTCAAACTCCTCCGGTGGGAGAGGAACCATTGCTGCCCATTCTGGGCAGGGGCCCGAGAACAGTTCCTGGGAGTCTGCCTGCTCCTCAGAATGTGTCATTGTAATGGAGTGAGGAGGCTGGGAGGAAGGAGGAGCAGCAGCCAGAGGATTCAGAGTTGCAGCAGTGGACGGCGTAGAACTCTGGGTGGTCGATAGATTGCTGGATGCACTTTCTGCTATCCTCGACAGGACCTGCTCACACTGCTCATTTTCTAATAAAGGTCTACCGCGTGGACCCATTAATTGTGAGATGAATCTGGGGATGCCAGAAACGTGCCTCTCTCTTAATCCCGCAGCAGTCGGCTGCGATACACCTGGATCAGGAGCTCGGCCTGTGCCCACACCCTGACTTGGGCCTCCGCGTCCTCGCCCGCGTCCACGTCCTCTAGGCCTACCCCTACCCCTCAGCATGGTGTATTACGAGTAGAGCAGAAACAGAACGCTGTAATTAAATGTGCCGCTTATTGGCCTGTGGTTGGAGGCTGACTTCCCTTACGGAACGCACAGCAGAGCCAGGAAACAATTTTGCTCACGCCTGTAGTGAGACGTAGGTGCGTATGACTAAGCTAGTGGAATTCACCGTGCAGAAGCAGTGAAGTGTCCAAAGGCCAGTAGTAGGCCTTAAGTATTTTGCTTCTATTTTTTTAAATGCTGAGCTGAGACAGCAGACAGATACTGTAGGCAGCGTATATTATTAGAGATGAGCAAACGTACTCGTCCGAGCTTGATACGCGTTCGAGTATTAGGGTGTTCGAGATGCTCGTTACTCGTGACGAGTACCACGTCAAAAAGGCTGGTGCTGCTACCTTCTCTCGTTCTTATTGCTTTCTAGGGGGGAATCTCTGGGGGATATTTAACCCTTTGAATGCTAGCATCATCTACCTCTCCTTTACCTTTACAACTTCCGCTACAATCTAATTTTTGTCGAGCAGTTTAAGGACGTTGTTTACTGACTTTTTGACGTCCAGATATGGAATTTGGTTCCTGATGACGCTACTCTAACTGTAGCAGAAACGCGTCGAACCGCGTAATTTTTCTTAAGAAGTGACGTCCTAAGACTATTCCATATAATTGATGGATTATCTTTCCTCTCCTTATTTTGGATTGGAAGTAATCAATTTTGGAATTTTTTCTAAGTTATCAATGGTCTATTCTCCATCAGATATAGCCACATGGGAAGTTATCTATATATAGTGGACTAGATCTGGGAGGAGTGGATCTTCTCTTTTCTGCTGAGATTACCCTGAAGTCTCTATTGGAGTGCAATTTAGAGGGATTTATGTATACCTCTGTGCACTAAACTAGGCTGGGGTAACGTGTGAAGTTCCAAAAATTCTGAACCCAATCACCGAGTTAACCCCTCGTTTAGAGGGCTACGGAGACTTCTCGAGGTTGTTGGTGTTCTGAGAAACTTCTGAACGTACTAGCTAGTTTGACCCTTTGAGTAAAAGGTTATAGCTACACTACATAATTCTGTAGCAAATCACTGATTGTTTTGAACCTTCTATGGTCTACTCCTTTTAACCCCTTGAGTGGCAGGTTTCCTACCACCCTGTCGTGCCCACCAGGGCAGGTTTTTTAAAATGGTCTAATCATTGAATTTCAACTAGTTTTGCAGTTGCGTCTCAAGAGCCATAACTTTTTCATTTTTCCATTGACATGGCCATAAAAGGCCTTGTTTTTGCGGGACAAGTTGTGATTTTTTAAACAGGAGGGAGGAAAAAAAGAAATGGGGAAAAAAGAAAAAAGGGGCCATGTCATTAAGGGGTTAAATAATGTATTAACTTCCTTCTCTGGGTCATTACGACGCACAAGGATACCACATGTGTGATTGTATTTTTGATTTTTTTACAAAGTAAAGGGAGACAAGTGTTTTTTTTATTTTTTTAATAATTTTTTTACTTTTTTTTTTTTTTATTTTTTTTAAATTTTTTTTTTTTGTCCCTTTAGGGGACTTCCACAGGGACCCATCAGGACCCCTGATCACATTCCAGGGGTCCGATGGTGACAGCCCTTTACATGCTGCAGTGACAGCCCTTTACATGCTGCAGTCACATAGACTGCAGCATGTAAAGGGTTAACACAGCAGAGATCGGAGGTTTTCTCTGATCTCTGCTGTAAGAGCAGGTACCTATCTGTCCTCTGACAGCCAAGCACCAAGCTCTCCCTGCCACAGAGACCATCAGCTTGCTTCTGACAAGCCGATGGTCTCTATGGCAACCTGTAAACAAAGCAGGACATTGCCGACATGTCGGCAATATCTTCTGCTGGTTTTTCAAAGCCCTTGCTTTGTTCTCTCTGGGTCTGTGCAGGCAGAGCACACTGCCACAGCTTGTGGCATTGTGCTCTGCAGCTCCTATAGTGATACATAGCCCGGAAATCTTCCGGGGTATATCACTATGGGCAGTGGAGCTCGTCACGGAACTTTTCCGGGCGTGCCACTCAAGGGGTTAAAGCTGTATAGCTTTAAATTCTCTATCCCGAAATACGGCCTTTCCGTCATCTCTGGGAACTTTGTTTAAGGAGTACTCTCTTTTAGCTATATGTGTGTCCTATTTGAGACTTGTTCATCAAGTTCTTTTTTATAAAGATTTAATAAAAGTTATATTTTAGTTCTGAACCCTACAGTGACAAATCCTAGTCCTGATAAAGAACATATGCATTTATAGAAACCAGGGCACAAAATCATTGTATCTTCAATATACATAGAGTTATACTTGAAATAAGTATTAAGTAATGAGGTACGCAATAATTCAGCTGGCCATACAGATAAAATCACTCTCTCTTGACTTCAATATTGGTTTCCATTAACGTCATTAACCCCTTAATGACGCGACCCCTTTTTCTTTTTCCATTTTCGTTTTTTCCTCGCCCTCTTCAAAAAATCGAAACTCCTATATTTATCCATCGACGTCGCTGTATGGGGGCTTGTTTTTTGCGGGACGAGTTGTATTTTTCAATGGTGCTATTTAAAGTACCATATAATGTACTGAAAAACTTTAAAAAAATTCTAAGTGGAGTAAAATGAAAAAAATGACATTTCGCCATTTTTAGTGCGTCTTGTTTCTACGGCGCACAAACAGCAACAAAAGCGACATGATAACTTTATTCTATGGGTTGGTACGATTACTATGATACCAAACTTGTATAGGTTTTTTTCTTACTATAATACTCTTTTTTTTCAAAGACATTTAATTTTTTTCAGTTATTTTCTGCGGTCATTTTGTGCGCGCAATAACTTTTTTATTTTTCCGTTGACGTAGTTGAGCAAGAGCTTATTTTTTGCGGGATGTCCTGTGGTTTCCGATAGTATCAATTTTGAGTACATAAGATTTTTTGATCGCTTTTTATTGCGTTTTTTCTGGGAGACAGGGTAACTAAAAAAGTGCATTTCTGGCGCTCTTTATTTTTTTTTTCGGATGACGTTCACCGTGCAGGAAAAATAATGCGCTACTTTTATAGATCGGACTTTTATGGACGCGGCGATACCAAATATTTTTTAATAATAGATATGGCAAAAGGGGTTGATTTAAACTTTTATAACTTTTTTTTTTTTTTACTATTAAAAAAACTTTATTGATTTTATTTTACTTTACTGTGAAGTCCCCCTGGGGGACTTTAACATGTGATGCTTTGATCGCTCCTGCAGTATGATGTAATGCTATAGCATTACGTCATACTGCAATTTAAAAGGCAGTCTATCAAGCCACCCCACGAGGATGGCTTGATAGGCAGTCTGGTAAGGCAGCCCTGGGGCCTTTCATTAGGCCCCCGGCTGCCATGACACCTGCACGGCTTCCCCGATCTCACCGCGGGGGGGCCGTGCGGGACCCCCTAACATTGTTCGGGGTATTTAAATGCCGCTGTCAGAATTGACAGCGGCATTTAAATGGTTAATAGCCGTGATCGGCTGAATGGCCGATTGCAGCTATTGCCCGTGGGTGTCAGCTGTTATAAACAGCTGATGCCCGCACTGTATGAAGAGAGGTTGCCGTACCGGTACGTCATGGAGCGGGAAGGGGCTAAGAACCTTGGAGTATGATCATCAACATACATCTTTCATATGCAACATGTAAAACGCTTTCTAGGGACAGGGGACCTCAGAAAAAATACGAGGGAAAGTATTAATATTAATAATGTGGAGTCACTTCTA
>NW_027102518.1:15000-33093 GCF_035609145.1 Eleutherodactylus coqui | reverse complement strand
GCGGCCTCCTGGGGGTCCCGCCTGCCCGCGCAGGCAGCTAGGACGGGGTTATCAGCAAAGCCTGTGAGGCGCTCTCATGGGGAGGGGGGGCTCCGCAGCCCCCCCAAGGTGGCTTCGTACACCTCTTGAACGTTGCGGCCCGGCCGCTCGGAGAGCGGTGTCTACCCGGGCAGACAGCCTGTCGGCCCCCGCGGCCTGGACAGGCGGGAGCGGGGACTCTTGCGCTCGGGGGGCTCTGCTCCAAGGAGCGAGAGCGGACGCTCTGCTCGGCCCGGAGAGTGGGGTGGCGGGGCGCCGTCGCCTCGCTGGAACCAGGGGCGTCGTGACGTGCGCGCGCGCCTAGCCGCCGCCAGAACAGGCCGGAAAGGTTGAGCTGCATACGGATCTAAGCCGTTGCCCAAACTAACTCTGGCCCGTGTGACACAGCCGCGCGCGCGCTTTCCTACGACACTCGACCGCCGGGCTCCCTCGGCCTGGGAGGCACTCTCGGGGCAGGGGGCCACCGCAGCCCCCTTTAGGTGGCTTCGTACACCTCTTGAACGTGGCGCCCGGCCGCTCGGAGAGCGGGGTCTACCCGGGCAGACAGCCTGTCGGCCCCGCGGCCTGGGCAGGCGGAGCGGGTGCTCTTGCGCTCGGGGGCTCTGCTCGGCCCGGAGAGTTGGGTGCGGGGCGCCGTCGCCTCGCTGGAACCAGGGGCGTTGTGACGTTCGCACGCGCCTAGCCGCCGCCAGGACAGGCCGGAAAGGTTGAGCTGCATACGGATCTAAGCCGTTGCCCAAACTAACTCTGGCTCGTGTGACCGACACAGCCGCGCACGCGCTTTCCTACGACACTCGACCGCCTGGCTCCCCTCGGCCTGGGAGGCACTCTCGGGGCGGGGGGCACCGCAGCCCCCCCAAAGGTGGCTTCGTACACCTCTTGAACGTTGGGGCCCGGCCGCTCGGAGAGCGGGGTCTACCCGGGCAGACAGCCTGTCGGCCCCGCGGCCTGGACAGGCGGAGTGGGGACAAGCCAAGGCTACCGGCGGGCCTCGGACGGCCAGGGGTGGAAGGGCTCCACCTCAAGGTGGCTTCGTACACCTCTTGAACGTTGGGGCCCGGCCGCTCGGAGAGCGGGGTCTACCCGGGCAGACAGCCTGCTGGCCCCGCGGCCTGGACAGGCGGAGCGGGGAACCTTGCGCTCGGGGGCTCTGCTCGGCCCAGAGAGTGGGGTGCGGGGCGCCGTCGCCTCGCTGGAACCAGGGGCGTCGTGCCATTCGCGCGCGCGCGCCTAGCCGCCGCCAGAACAGGCCGGAAAGGATGAGCTTCATACGGATCTAAGCCGTTGCCCAAACTACCTCTGGCCCCTGTGACCGACACAGCCGTGGCACGCGCTTTCCTACGACACTCGACCGCCGGGCTCCCTCGGCCTGGGAGGCACTCTCGGGGCGGGGGGCACCGCAGCCCCCCCAAAGGTGGCTTCGTACACCTCTTGAACGTGGCGCCCGGCCGCTCGGAGAGCGGGGTCTACCCGGGCAGACAGCCTGTCGGCCCCGCGGCCTGGACAGGCGGAGCGGGGAAAAGCCTAGGCTACCGGCGGGCGGGATCGACCGGGAAGCCGCCGTGGGGGAACACAAGTTGGACGCCTCGCGCCGTCGCGGACCACCGTCCTCCGTCTCTCGGGAAGGGGGGGCCGCCCGAGGCGCACGGGCCTCGGACGGCCAGGGGTGGAAGGGCTCCACCCCGAGGTGGCTTCGTACACCTCTTGAACGTTGGGGCCCGGCCGCTCAGTGAGAACAGGGTCTACCCGGGCAGACAGCCTGTCGGCCCCGCGGCCTGGACAGGCAGAGTGGGGAAAAGCCTAGGCTACCGGGCGGGATCGACCGGATAGCCGCCGTGGGGGAACACAAGTTGGACGCCTCGCGCCGTCGCGGACCACCGTCCTCCGTCTCTCTCCCTCTCTCGGGAAGGGGGGCCGCCCGAGGCGCACGGGCCTCGGACGGCCAGGGGTGGAAGGGCTCCACCCCGAGGTGGCTTCGTACACCTCTTGAACGTTGGGGCCCGGCCGCTCAGTGAGAACGGGGTCTACCCGGGCAGACAGCCTGTCGGCCCCGCGGCCTGGACAGGCAGAGTGGGGAAAAGCCTAGGCTACCGGGCGGGATCGACCGGATAGCCGCCGTGGGGGAACACAAGTTGGACGCCTCGCGCCGTCGCGGACCACCGTCCTCCGTCTCTCTCCCTCTCTCGGGAAGGGGGGCCGCCCGAGGCGCACGGGCCTCGGACGGCCAGGGGTGGAAGGGCTCCACCCCGAGGTGGCTTCGTACACCTCTTGAACGTTGGGGCCCGGCCGCTCAGTGAGAACGGGGTCTACCCGGGCAGACAGCCTGTCGGCCCCGCGGCCTGGACAGGCAGAGTGGGGAAAAGCCTAGGCTACCGGGCGGGATCGACCGGATAGCCGCCGTGGGGGAACACAAGTTGGACGCCTCGCGCCGTCGCGGACCACCGTCCTCCGTCTCTCTCCCTCTCTCGGGAAGGGGGGCCGCCCGAGGCGCACGGGCCTCGGACGGCCAGGGGTGGAAGGGCTCCACCCCGAGGTGGCTTCGTACACCTCTTGAACGTTGGGGCCCGGCCGCTCAGTGAGAACGGGGTCTACCCGGGCAGACAGCCTGTCGGCCCCGCGGCCAGGACAGGCAGAGTGGGGAAAAGCCTAGGCCACCGGGCGGGATCGACCGGGTAGCCGCCGTGGGGAACACAACTTGGACGTCTCGCGCCGTCGCGGACCACCGTCCTCCGTCTCTCTCTCCCTCTCTCGGAAGGGAGGCCGCCCGAGGCGCACGGGCCTCGAACGGCCAGGGGTGGAAGGGATCCACCCCCCGCGGGAAGGGGACGCGCGGCGGCACCCGGACGCGGGAGCGTTGACCCGGGGGTCTTTACTCCGCCGAGGCGTAGCCCGGAGAAGGAGCGAGACCGGCCGGCGGGGGTGGAACACCCCCTCATGCCTCGCTCCTTCTGGGGATAAAGCGCGTCGTCCGCAGGCCGCCGTCCCCTATCCCCGCCCTGGACCGCCCGCATCGGCCGGAGCCCGAGGGGACAGGCGGGGGTCCTTCGCTTTCGGGAAAACCGTCACCAAACGTGGGGCCCGTGCCCCGCTCTCGGCCGCCCTGAGGCGGGAGAGCCCGGATCGTTCTCTCTCTCGGCGTCGGCCCCACCGACGCCGTCGCACGGTGGCCTGGGAAAGGGCTGCACCCCCTGCGCCACGCTTCTCCCCCGGAGTACTCCCCCCGCAGGGGGCTCCGCGGGGTGTCCCGACGCGCAGAGTCGCTCGCCTTCTTCCGCGGGGGACGGGAGGGACGCCCACGCGCGTCCCTTCCCCATCCTCGAGAGCCGTACGCGCCGAGGGTGAACCCGCTCGCCGGGGCGCCGGGGAGCAGGGCCCTTGTGGTCCTTCCCCGGACATGGGCGCGGCGAGGGTCCCCCGGCCGCGACGGCTCTCCCGTTGACCCACTCTCTCGCCTTGGGTGGTGGTGATGGAGGCGGCTGCCTACGCCTCAGCCCGGCATCTCGGAGGGGGGTCGCCCGGGCAGCCAGCCAGCCAGCCTGTTGGCCCCGCGGCCTGCACAGGCGGAGTGGGGACACTTGCGCTCTATGACTCTGCTCCCAGGGAGGTGGCAGAGGGGCGGCCGCGGTGCTTTGACTTTGAGCGGTCCCCACTCCAGCACTCTGAGAAATAGTCACTTTGTCAAAGACCGCACACCGCTCGTTCCCTTATATGCAAAAAAGGTGTTCGTCCTGACGTTTTGCGAGCCCTTATTTTACCGTCGTCGGCGCTATCAGGGGAAACAGGCCCGCTCCTTCCGCCTTCATGGAACCGTAGCTCGGCCCCGAGGGCCCAGGATTACCCTCATACCGGTTCTCACGACATGCGTCGACACTCGGCTCGGCCCCGGCAGCCGCAGCTCCCGCCGGCCCGGCCAGCCGGGTCCGCACCCCTGGCCGGCGCCTGGAGCGTCTGGACTTTGTCGTTTTCTCTCCGAGACTCGTCTCTGCCAACTGCCGTGGACTTCGGCGGGGGCTGCCGCGGGCTGTGCCCGGCCTCTTGGGGGTCCCGCCTGCCCGCGCAGGCAGCTAGGACAGGGTTATCAGCGCTCTCAGGGGGGCCTCCGCAGACCCCCCCACAGGTGGCTCCGTACACCTCTTGAACGTGGCGCCCGGCCGCTCGGAGAGCGGGGTCTTCCCAGGCAAGCCGCCTGTGGGCCCCGCGGCCTGGACAGGCGGAGCGGAGACAAGCCCAGGCTACCGGCAGGATCGACCGGCTGGCAGTCGTGGTGGAACAACGGGGACGCCTCGCGCCGCCGCGGGCCACCGTCCTCCGTCTCTCTCCCACTCTCGGAGGCAGGCCGCCCGAGGCCAACGGGCCTCGGACGGCGTGGGGTGGAAGGGCTCCACCCCAGGGGAAGAAAACACGCCCGCGCGCGTTTGCACAGTCTGCCCCGGCCCGGCATCTCGGAGGGGGGTCGCCCGGGCAGCCAGCCAGCCAGCCAGCCTGTTGGCCCCGCGGCCTGCACAGGCGGAGTGGGGACACTTGCGCTCTACGACTCTGCTCCCAGGGAGGTGGCAGAGGGGCGGCCGCAGTGCTTTGACTTTGAGCGGTCCGCACTCCCTTCTCAGCACTCTGAGAAATAGTCACTTGGTCAAAGACCGCACTCCGCTCGTTCCCTTATATGCAAAAAAGGTGTTCGTCCTGACGTTTTGCGAGGCCTTAATTTACCGCCGTCGGCGCTATCAGGGGGAACAGGCCCGCTCCTTCCGCCCTCCTGGAACCGTGCCTCGGCCCGGAGCGACCAGGATTACCCTCATACCGCTTCTCACGACATGCATCGATACTCGGCTCAGCCCCGGCAGCCGCAGCTCCCGCCGGCCCGGCCAGCCGGGTCCGCACCCCTAACCAGCGCCTGGAGCGTTTGGACTTTGTCGTTTTTTCTCAAAGACTCATCTCTGCCAACGACTTCAGCAGGGGCTGCCACCTGCTGTTCCCCCGCCAATGGGTGTCCTGACCTGCAACACCGGAGGCTCAGGCGTGGTCTTGAGCAACTGCTGGTAGGTGCACCTCGGGGGCCCTCTGCAGCCAGCACACCGCTGCCAACAGCCCGCTCCCCGTCACCATCCAGCCCCTCTGCATACATCTGCCGGGGGTGCTTTTTTGACTTCCCCCATGTTGGCCTATGGGGAAAAGCCAGGGGGAAAACCTCCAGAGTCAGGCCGACCTCCTGGAACCCCAGCTCGGCCTGGAGCTACTGGTTTGCCCCCTTCCCGGTTCTCAGGACATGCATTGACACTCGGCTCAGCACCAGCCGCCGCAGCCCCCGCCTGCCCGGCCAGCCCGGTCCGCACCCCTGGCCGGCACGCCTGGAGCGTTTGGACTTTGTCATTTTCATGACTTGTCTCCTCAGACATTGTCCGACTGCAAGGGGGGTGTGCCGCGGTCCGTGCCCAGCCTCCAGGGGTTGCCCCCGGCCCCTGGAGCAGCCAGCACCCCCTCGCCCTCAACACTCTCTCTCCCCGTGGGGACTTTGAAACTTTTTCTGACCGCGAAAGCTTCGGCAAACGGCAAGGGGGGCAGCCGGCGTTCTGTGCCCGGCCTCCTGGGGTCCTGCCGGGGCACATCGGAGGCTCAGCCAGGGTGTTGAGCCACCACTGGCAGGTGCACTCAGGGGGCCCTCCGCAGACGCCCATGCACACCTCCGCAGCCAGCACACTGCTGCCAACAGCCCGCTCCCCGTCACCCGCCAGCCCCTCCGCATACATCTGCTGGGGGTGCTTTTTTGACTTCCCCCATTTTGGCCAATGGGAAAATGTCAAGGGGAAAACCTCCGGAGTCAGGCCCACCTCCTGGAACTCCATCCCGGCCTGGAGCTACTAGTTTGTCCCCTTTCCGGTTCTCAGGACATGCATTGACACTCGGCTCTTCCCCAGCCGCCGCAGCTCCCGCCGGCCCGTCCAGCCGGGTCCGCACCCCTGGCCGGCGCCTGGAGCGTTTGGACTTTGTCGTTTTTCCTCAAAGACTCATCTCTGCCAACTGCCCTGGGCTTCAGCAGTGGCTGCCGCGGGCTGTGCACGGCCTCCTGGGGGGTCCCGCCTGCCCTCGCAGGCAGCTAGGACAGGGTTCTCAGCAGGGGCTTGGATGCGGTGTCAGGGGGGCCTCCGCAGCCCCCCAAGGTGGCTTCCTACACCTCTCGAACGTTGGGGCCCGGCCGCTCGGAGAGCGGGGTCTGCCCGGGCAGCCAGCCAGCCTGTTGGCCCCGCGGCCTGCACAGGCGGAGTGGGGACCCTCGCGCTCGATGACTCTGCTCCCAGGGAGGTGGCAGAGGGGCGGCCGCGGTGCTTTGACTTTGAGCGGTCCCCACTCCTCAGCACATTGAGAAATAGTCACTTTGTCAAGGACCGCACACCGCTCGTTCCCTTATATGCAAAAAAGGTGTTCGTCCTGACGTTTTGCGAGGCCTTATTTTACCGCCGTCGGCGCTATCAGGGGAAACGGGCCCGCTCCTTCCGCCCTCCTGGAACCGTGCCTCGGCCCGGAGCGACCAGGATCACCCTCATACCGGTTCTCGTGACATACATCGACACTCGGCTCAGCCCCGGCAGCCGCAGCTCCCACCGGCCCAGCCAGCCGGGTCCGCCACCCTGGCCGGCACGCCTGGAGCGTTTGGACTTTGTCGTTTTTTCAAAGACTCATCTCTGCCAACGACTTCAGCAGGGGCTGCCACCTGCTGTTCCCCGCCAATGGGTGTCCTGACCTGCAACACCGGAGGCTCAGGCAGGGTCAAGAGCAACTGCTGGTAGGTGCACTCAGGGGGCCCTCTGCAGCCGCCCAGGGCCACCTCTGCAGCCAGCACACTGCTGCCAACAGCCCGCTCCCCGTCACCCCCCCCCAGGCCCCTCTGCATACATCTGCCGGGGGTGCTTTTTTGACTTCCCCCATTTTGGCCAATGGGAAAATGCCAAGGGGAAAACCTCCAGAGTCAGGCCGACCTCATGGAACTCAAGCCCGGCCTGGAGCCACCGGTCTGTCCCCTTCCCGGTTCTCAGGGATTTTTGGACTTGTGATTTCCGTGATTCGTCTCTTCAAACTTTGTTGGACTACAATGGGGGGCGACCGGCGGTCCGTGCCCGGCCTCCTGGGGTCCTGCCCGGGGACAGCGGAGGCTCAGCCAGGGTTTTGAGCCACCGCTGGCAGGTGCACTCACGGGGCCCTCCGCAGCCGCCCATGCACACCTCTTCAGCCAGCACACTGCTGCCAAACACCCGCTCCCCATCACCCCCCAGCCCCTCTGCATACATCTGCTGGGGGTGCTTTTTTGACTTCCCCCATTTTGGCCTATGGGGAAAAGCCAGGGGGAAAACCTCCAGAGTCAGGCCGACCTTCTGGAACTCGAGCTCGGCTTGGAGCCGCCGGTTTGCCCCCTTCCCGGTTCTCAGGACCTGCATTGACACTCGGCTCAGCCCCGGCAGCCGCAGCCCCCGCCGGCCCAGCCAGCAGGGTCCGCCCCCCTGGCCGGCGCCTGGAGCGTTTGGACTTTGTCATTTTCATGACTTGTCTCCTCAAACTTTGTTCGACTGCAAGGGGGGGTGTGCCGCGGTCCGTGCCCAGCCTCCAGGGGTTGCCCCCGGCCCCTGGAGCAGCCAGCACCCCCTCGCCCTCAACACTCCCCGTTGGGACTTTGAAACTTTTCTGACGGTGCAAGCTTCATCAAACGGCAAGGGGGCAGGCTGCGGTCTGTGCCCGGCCTCCTGGGGTCCTCCCTGGGGACATCGGAGGCTCAGCCAGGGTTTTGAGCCACTGCTGGCAGGTGCACTCAGAGGGCCCTCCGCAGCCGCCCATGCACACCTCTGCAGCCAGCACACCGCTGCCAACAGCCCGCTCCCCATCACCAGCCAGCCCCTCTGCATACATCTGCTGGGGGTGCTTTTTTGACTTCCCCCATTGTGGCCAATGGGAAAATGCCAAGGGGAAAACCTCCAGAGTCCTGCCGACCTCCTGGAACTCCAACCCGGCCTGGAGCCACCGGTTTGTCCCCTTCCCGGTTCTCAGGACCTGCATCGACACTCGGCTTAGCCCCGGCAGCTGCAGCCACCGCCGGCCCGGCCAGCCGTGTCCGCCCCCCTGGCCGGCACGCCTGGAGCGTTTGGACTTTGTCATTTTCATGACTTGTCTCCTCAAACTTTGTTCAACTGCAAGGGGGGCTGCCCCGGCTGTTCCCCGCCTCCTGGGTGTCCTTCCCTGCAACACCGGAGGCTCAGGCAGGGTCTTGACCCACGACTGTTGGGTGCTCCTAGGGGGCCCCTCCACACCCCCAGTCCCACCTCCAGGGGCTCCCCCCGGCCCCTGGAGCAGCCAGCACCCCCTCGCCGTCAACCCTCTCTCCCCGTTGGGACTTTGAAACTTTTTCCGACCGTGCAAGCTTCGTCAAACGGCAAAGGGGGCAAGCGGCGGTCTGTGCCCGGCCTCCTGGGGTCCTGCCCGGGGACATCGGAGGCTCAGCCAGGGTGTTGAGCCACTACTGGTAGGTGCACTCAGGGGGCCCTCCGCAGCCGCCCCGGGCCACCCCTGCAGCCAGCACACACCGCTGCCAACAGCCCGCTCTCCGTCACCAGCCAGCCCCGTCCGCGCACATCTGCCGGGGGTGCTTTTTTTGAGACACACTGTCACTTTGTCAAAGACCGCACACCGCTCGTTCCCTTATACCCCGACAAGGTGTTCGTGCTGACGTTTTGCGAGGCCTTATTTTACCGCCGTCGGCGCTATCAGGGGAAACAGGCCCGCTCCTTCCGCCTTCGTGGAACCGGGGCTCGGCCCGGAGCGACCAGGATTACCCTCATACCGGTTCTCATGACATGCATTGACACTCGGCTCAGCCCCGGCAGCCGCAGCTCCCACCGGCCAGGCCAGCCGTGTCTGCCCCCCTGGCCGGCACGCCTGGAGCGTTTGGACTTTGTCATTTTTTCCCCCAAGACTCGCCTCTGCCAACTGCCAAGGACTTCAGCAGGGGCTGCCACGGCTGTTCCCCGCCTCCTGGGGTTCATGCCCGGGCACACCGGAGGCTCAGGCATTGTCTTGAGCGACTACTGTTGGGTGCTCTCACGGGGCCCCTCCACACCCCCAGGCCGACCTCCAGGGGCTCCAGCCCGGCCCCAGGGGCAGCCAGCACCCCTTCGCCGTCAACACTCTCCCCCCGTTGGGACTTTGAAACTTTTCCGACCGTGCAAGCGTCATCGGACGGCAAGGGGGTAAGCTGCGGGCTCTGCCCGGCCTCCTGGTGTCCTGCCCGGCCCCGTGGGGCGGACAGGCAGGGTTTCTCACCCACTACCCGTAGGCACTCTCAGGGGGCCCTCCGCGCCCTCAGGCCGCCCTCCCCGGGCTTCCCCCGGGTCCGCGGAGCAGCCCGACACCCCTCGCCGCACCGTCTCTCGCCCCCGTTGGGACTTTGAAACTTTTCCCCCCCGTGCAAACCTCACCGGGGGGCAGAGGGAGAGACCCGCGGGCCGTGCCCGGCCTCCCGGGACTCCCTCCGGGCAGCGCGGGCGGCTCGGACGGGGTTTTGAGCGAGTGCTGGGGGGGGTGTCTTCGGGGGCCCCCCGCGGGCCCCCCGGGGCACCTGCGCGGGGTGGCCCCTGCTGCCAGACACCCACTCCCTATCGACCATCCAGCCCCCCTACATACATCTGGCGGGGGTGCTTTTTTGAGTTCCCCCATTTTGGCAACTTGGCACATCCTATGGGGAAACCGGCAAAATCATGCCGACCTCCTGGAACTCCGGCTCGGCCTGGAGCCGCCGGTTTGTCCCCTTCCCGGTTCTCAGGCATTTTCGGACTTTGTCATTTTTTCAGCACTCTGTCAATGCGGCCAGCGGGAGCTGCCGCGGTCTGTGCCCAGGCACCAGGCTCTCCAAACGGACACCGGCGGAGGGTCAGGGGGTGTCTCGGCCAGATACTGAAAAACACTCAGGGGGTGCCCAGGCACCAGGCACTCCAAACGGACACCGTCGGAGGGTCAGGGGGTGTCTCAGCCAGATACTGAAAAACACTCAGGGGCGCACGGGGGCTGCACAGGGCCACCCCGGGCGGCCATATTGGCGGCTGGGACCCCCTATTCAGCAAACGCCAGGGGGCGCTCAGGGACACCCGGGGGCTGCTCCACTCGCCCCAGGCCGGCCTCCCTGAGGCGGGCACGTTAGCGGCTGAGACCCCCTCTCGAGCAGAGACCGGGGGGCGCTCGGGGACACACGGGGGCTGCTCCACTCGCCCCAGGCCGGACTCCCTGAGGCGGGCACATCAGCGGCTGAGAACCCCTCTCCACCAATGACCGGGGGACGCTCAGGGACACACGGGGGCTGCTCCACTCGCCCCAGGCCGGCCTCCCTGGGTACCCAGGCGGGCACATTAGCGGCTGAGACCCCCTCTCGACCAAAGACCGGGGGCGCTCAGGGACACGCGGGGGCTGCTCCACTCGCCCCAGGCCGGCCTCCCTGAGGCGGGCACATTAGCGGCTGAGACCCCCTCTCGACCAGAGACCGGGGGGCACTCGGGGACACACGGGGGCTGCTCCACTCGCCCCAGGCCGGACTCCCTGAGGCGGGCACATTAGCGGCCGAGACCCCCTCTCGACCAGAGACCGGGGGGCGCTCGGGGACACACGGGGGCTGCTCCACTCGCCCCAGGCCGGACTCCCTGAGGCGGGCACATTAGCGGCCGAGACCCCCTCTCCACCAGAGACCGGGGGGCGCTCGGGGACACACGGGGGCTGCTCCACTCACCCCAGGCCGGACTCCCTGAGGCCGGCACATTAGCGGCTGAGACCCCCTCTCCACCAAAGACCGGGGGGCGCTCGGGGACACACGGGGGCTGCTCCACTCGCCCCAGGCCGGACTCCCTGAGGCGGGCACATTAGCGGCTGAGACCCCCTCTCCACCAAAGACCGGGGGCACTCAGGGACACACGGGGGCCGCTCCACTCGCCCCAGGCCGGACTCCCTGAGGCGGGCACATTAGCGGCTGAGACCCCCTCTTCAGCAAACGCCAGGGGACACTCGGGGACACACGGGGGCTGCTCCACTCGCCCCAGGACGGACTCCCTGAGGCGGGCACATTAGCGGCTGGGACCCCCTCTCCACCAAAGACCGGGGGGCGCTCGGGGACACACGGGGGCTGCTCCACTCGCCCCAGGCCGGACTCCCTGAGGCGCGCACATTAGCGGCTGGGACCCCCTCTCCACCAAAGACCGGGGGGCGCTCGGGGACACACAGGGGCTGCTCCACTCGCCCCAGGCCGGCCTCTGTAGGTACCCAGGCGGGCACATTAGCGGCTGAGACCCCCTCTCCACCAAAGACCGGGGGGCGCTCGGGGACACACAGGGGCTGCTCCACTCGCCCCAGGCCGGCCTCTCTAGGTACCCAGGCGGGCACATTAGCGGCTGAGACCCCCTCTTGACCAAAGACCGGGGGACACTCAGGGACACACGGGGGCTGCTCCACTCACCCCAGGCCGGCCTCCCTAGGTACCCGGGCGGGCACATTAGCGGCTGAGACCCCCTCTTCAGCAAACGCCAGGGGACGCTCAGGGACACACGGGGGCTGCTCCACTCGCCCCAGGCCGGACTCCCTGAGGCGGGCACATTAGCGGCTGAGACCCCCTCTCCACCAAAGACCGGGGGGGGGGCGCTCGGGGACACACGGGGGCTGCTCCACTCGCCCCAGGCCGGACTCCCTGCGTACCCGGGCGGGCACATTAGCGGCTGAGACCCCCTCTCGACCAAAGACCGGGGGACGCTCAGGGACACACGGGGGCCCCTCCGCGCCCCCAGGCCGACCTCCAGGGCCTCCCTCCCGGCCCCTGGAGCAGCCAGCACCCCCTCGCCGTCAACACTCTCTCCCCGTTGGGACTTTGAAACTTTTCTGACCGTGCAAGCTTCATCGGACGGCAAGGGGGCAGGCTGCGGTCTGTGCCCGGCCTCCTGGGGTCCTGCCCGGGCACATCGGAGGCTCAGCGGGGGTTTTGAGCCACCGCTGGCAGGTGCACTCAGGGGGCCCTCCGCAGCCGCCCCGGGCCACCCCTGCAGCCAGCACACCGCTGCCAACAGCCCGCTCTCCGTCACCAGCCAGGCCCGTCCGCGCACATCTGCCGGGAGGGAGCTTTTTTTGAGACATACTGTCACTTTGTCAAAGACCGCACACCGCTCGTTCCCATATACCCCGACAAGGTGTTCGTGGTGACGTTTTGCGAGGCCTTATTTTACCGTCGTCGGCGCTATCAGGGGAAACACGCCCGCTCCTTCCGCCTCCCTGGTACCCTGGCTGGGCCCGGAGCGACCAGGATTACCCTCATACCGGTTCTCACGACCTGCACTGACACTCGACTCTGCCCCGGCCGCCGCAGCTCCCGCAGGCCCGGCCAGCCGGGTCCGCCCCCCTGGCCGGCGCCCGGAGCGTTTGGACTTTGTCGTTTCTTCTCCAAGACGCGTCTCTGCCAACTGCCGTGGACTTCAGCGGGGGCTGCTCCCCGTCTCCTGGGTGTCCTGCCCGGGCACATCGGAGGCTCAGCCTGGGTCTTCAGCCCCTACTGGTAGGTGCACTCAGGGGGCCCTCCGCAGCCGCCCAGGCCCACCCCTGCAGCCAGCACACGGCTGCCAGCAGCCACCACACAGCTGCCAACAGCCCGCTCTCCGTCACCCCCCAGCCCCTTCTGCATACATCTGCTGGGGGTGCTTTTTTGACTTCCCCCCTTTGGCCAATGGGGAAAAAGCTAAGGGGAAAACCTCCAGAGTCAGGCCGACCTCCTGGAACTCCAACCCGGCCTGGAGCCACCGGTTTGTCCCCTTCCCGGTTCTCACGACATGCATCGACACTCGGCTCAGCCCCGGCAGCCGCAGCCCCCGCCGGCCCCGCCAGCCCGGTCCGCAACCCTGGCCAGCGCCTGGAGCGTTTGGACTTTGTCATTTTTTCTCAAAGACCCATCTCTGCCAACTGCCGTGGGCTTCAGCGGGGGCTGCTCCCCGCCTCCTGGGTGTCCTGCCCGGGCACATCGGAGGCTCAGGCAATGTCTTGAGCCACCGCTGGCAGGTGCACTCAGGGGGCCCTCCGCAGCCTCCCAGGCCCACCCCCGCAGCCAGCACATGGCTGCCAGCAGCCACCACACAGCTGCCAACAGCCCGCTCTCCGTCACCCCCCAGCCCCTTATGCATACATCTGCTGGGGGTGCTTTTTTGACTTCCCCCCTTTTGGCCTATGGGGAAATGCTAAGGGGAAAACCTCCAGAGTCAGGCCGACCTCCTGGAACTCCAACCCGGCCTGGAGCCACAGGTTTGTCCCCTTCCCGGTTCTCACGACATGCATCGACACTCGGCTCAGCCCCGGCAGCCGCAGCTCCCGCCGGCCCGGCCAGCCCGGTCCGCACCCCTGGCCAGCGCCTGGAGCGTTTGGACTTTGTCATTTTTTCTCAAAGACCCATCTCTGCCAACTGCCGTGGGCTTCAGCGGGGGCTGCTCCCCGCCTCCTGGGTGTCCTGCCCGGGCACATCGGAGGCTCAGGCAATGTCTTGAGCCACCGCTGGTAGCTGCACTCAGGGGGCCCTCAGCAGCCGCCCAGGCCCACCCCTGCAGCCAGCACACGGCTGCCAGCAGCCACCACACAGCTGCCAACAGCCCGCTCTCCGTCACCCCCCAGCCCCTCCTGCATACATCTGCTGGGGGTGCTTTTTTGACTTCCCCCCTTTTGGCCTATGGGAAAAAGCTAAGGGAAAAACCTCCAGAGTCAGGCCGACCTCCTGGAACTCCAACCCGGCCTGGAGCCACCGGTTTGTCCCCTTCCCGGTTCTCAGGACATGCATAGACACTCGGCTCAGCCCCGGCCGCCGCAGCCCCCGCCGGCCCGGCCAGCCCGGTCCGCACCCCTGGCCAGCGCCTGGAGCGTTTGGACTTTGTCATTTTTTCTCCAAGACTCGCCTCTGCCAACTGCCGTGGGCTTCAGCGGGGGCTGCTCCCCGCCTCCTGGGTGTCCTGCCCGGGCACATCGTATGCTCAGGCAATGTCTTGAGCCACCGCTGGTAGGTGCACTCAGGGGGCAGTCCGCAGCCGCCCGGGGCCCACCCCTGCAGCCAGCACACGGCTGCCAGCAGCCACCACACAGCTGCCAACAGCCCGCTCTCCGTCACCCCCCAGCCCAACTCTGCATACATCTGCCGGGGGTGCTTTTTTGACTTCCCCCCTTTTGGCCTATGGGGAAAAGCTAAGGGGAAAACCTCCAGAGTCAGGCCGACCTCCTGGAACTCCAACCCGGCCTGGAGCCACCGGTTTGTCCCCTTCCCGGTTCTCAGGACATGCCTAGACACTCGGCTCAGCCCCGGCCGCCGCAGCCCCCGCCGGCCCGGCCAGCCCGGTCCGCACCCCTGGCCGGCACGCCTGGAGCGTTTGGACTTTGTCGTTTTTTTCAAAGACTCATCTCTGCCAACTGCCGTGGGCTTCAGCGGGGGCTGCTCCCCGCCTCCCGGGTGTCCTGCCCGGGCACATCGGAGGCTCAGGCAATGTCTTGAGCCACCGCTGGTAGCTGCGCTTTGGGGGCCCTCGGCAGCCGCCCAGGCCCACCCCTGCAGCCAGCACACGGCTGCCAGCAGCCACCACACAGCTGCCAACAGCCCGCTCTCCATCACCCCCCAGCCACTTCTGCATACATCTGCTGGGGGTGCTTTTTTGACTTCCCCCGTTTTGGCCTATGGTAAAATGCTAAGGGGAAAACCTCCAGAGTCAGGCCGACCTCCTGGAACTCCAGCTCGGCCTCGAGCCACCGGTTTGTCCCCTTCCCGGTTCTCACGACATGCATCGACACTCGGCTCAGCCCCAGCAGCTGCAGCTCCCGCCGGCCCGGCCAGCCCGGTCCGCACCCCTGGCCAGCGCCTGGAGCGTTTGGACTTTGTCATTTTTTTTCAAAGACTCGTCTCTGCCAACTGCCGTGGGCTTCAGCGGGGGCTGCTCCCCGCCTCCTGGGTGTCCTGCCCGGGCACATCGTATGCTCAGGCAATGTCTTGAGCCACCGCTGGTAGGTGCACTCAGGGGGCCCTCCGCAGCCGCCCAGGCCCACCCCTGCAGCCAGCACACGGCTGCCAGCAGCCACCACACAGCTGCCAACAGCCCGCTCTCCGTCACCCCCCAGCCCATCTGCATACATCTGGCGGGGGTGCTTTTTTGACTTCCCCCCTTTTGGCCTATGGGGAAAAGCCAGGGGGGAAACCTCCAGAGTCAGGCCGACCTCCTGGAACTCCAACCCGGCCTGGAGCCACAGGTTTGTCCCCTTCCCGGTTCTCAGGACAAGCATAGACACTCGGCTCAGCCCCGGCCGCCGCAGCCCCCGCCGGCCCGGCCAGCCCGGTCCGCACCCCTGGCCAGCGCCTGGAGCGTTTGGACTTTGTCATTTTTTCTCAAAGACCCATCTCTGCCAACTGCCCTGGGCTTCAGCGGGGGCTGCTCCCCGCCTCCTGGGTGTCCTGCCCGGGCACATCGGAGGCTCAGGCAATGTCTTGAGCCACCGCTGGCAGGTGCACTCAGGGGGCCCTCCGCAGCCTCCCGGGCCCACCCCCGCAGCCAGCACACGGCTGCCAGCAGCCACCACACAGCTGCCAACAGCCCGCTCTCCGTCACCCCCCAGCCCCTTATGCATACATCTGCTGGGGGTGCTTTTTTGACTTCCCCCCTTTTGGCCTATGGGATAATGCCAAGGGGAAAACCTCCAGAGTCAGGCCGACCTCATGGAACTCCAACCCGGCCTGAAGCCACCGGTTTGTCCCCTTCCCGGTTCTCACGACATGCATCGACACTCGGCTCAGCCCCGGCAGCCGCAGCTCCCGCCGGCCCGGCCAGCCCGGTCCGCACCCCTGGCCAGCGCCTGGAGCGTTTGGACTTTGTCATTTTTTCAAAGACTCATCTCTGATAACTGCCGTGGGCTTCAGCGGGGGCTGCTCCCCGCCTCCTGGGTGTCCTGCCCGGGCACATCGGAGGGTCAGCCTGGGTCTTGAGCCACTGCTGGTAGGTGCGCTTTGGGGGCCCTCGGCAGCCGCCCAGGCCCACCCCTGCAGCCAGCACACGGCTGCCAGCAGCCACCACACAGCTGCCAACAGCCCGCTCTCCGTCACCCCCCAGCCCCTCCTGCATACATCTGCTGGGGGTGCTTTTTTGACTTCCCCCCTTTTGGCCTATGGGATAATGCCAAGGGGAAAACCTCCAGAGTCAGGCCGACCTCATGGAACTCCAACCCGGCCTGAAGCCACCGGTTTGTCCCCTTCCCGGTTCTCACGACATGCGTCAACACTCGGCTCAGCCCCGGCCGCCGCAGCCCCCGCCGGCCCGGCCAGCCCGGTCCGCACCCCTGGCCAGCGCCTGGAGCGTTTGGACTTTGTCGTTTTTTTCAAAGACTCATCTCTGCCAACTGCCGTGGGCTTCAGCGGGGGCTGCTCCCCGCCTCCTGGGTGTCCTGCCCGGGCACATCGGAGGCTCAGGCAATGTCTTGAGCCACCGCTGGTAGCTGCACTCAGGGGGCCCTCCGCAGCCGCCCAGGACCACCCCTGCAGCCAGCACACGGCTGCCAGCAGCCACCACACAGCTGCCAACAGCCCGCTCTCCGTCACCCCCCAGCCCAACTCTGCATACATCTGCTGGGGGTGCTTTTTTGACTTCCCCCCTTTTGGCCTATGGGGAAAAGCTAAGGGGAAAACCTCCAGAGTCAGGCCGACCTCCTGGAACTCCAACCCGGCCTGGAGCCACCGGTTTGTCCCCTTCCCGGTTCTCAGGACATGCACTAATACTCGGCTCAGCCCCGGCAGCCGCAGCCCCCGCCGGCCTGGCCAGCCGGGTCCGCCACCCTGCCCGGCGCCTGGAGCGTTTGGACTTTGTCGTTTTTTCCCCCAAGACTCGCCTCTGCCAACTGCCATGGACTTCAGCGGGGGGTGCTCCCCGCCTCCTGGGTGTCCTGCCCGGGCACATCGGAGGCTCAGCCTGGGTCATCAGCCCCTACTGGTAGGTGCACTCAGGGGGCCCTCCGCAGCCGCCCAGGCCCACCCCTGCAGCCAGCACACGGCTGCCAGCAGCCACCACACAGCTGCCAACAGCCCGCTCTCCGTCACCCATCAGCCCAACTCTGCATACATCTGCCGGGGGTGCTTTTTTGACTTCCCCCCTTTTGGCCTATGGGGAAATGCCAGGGGGAAAACCTCCAGAGTCAGGCCGACCTCCTGGAACTCCAACCCGGCCTGGAGCCACCGGTTTGTCCCCTTCCCGGTTCTCAGGACATGCACTGACACTCGGCTCAGCCCCGGCAGCTGCAGCCCCCGCCGGCCCGGCCAGCCCGCTCCGCACCCCTGGCCAGCGCCTGGAGCGTTTGGACTTTGTCGTTTTTTCTCCAAGGCTCGCCTCTGGCACATGCCTTGGACTTCAGCGGGGGCTGCTGCCCGCCTCCTGGGTGTCCAGCCCGGGCACATCGGAGGGTCAGCCTGGGTCTTGAGCTACTGCTGGTAGGTGCGCTTTGGGGGCCCTCGGCAGCCGCCCAGGCCCACCCCTGCAGCCAGCACACGGCTGCCAGCAGCCACCACACAGTTGCCAACAGCCCGCTCTCCGTCACCCCCCAGCCCCTTCTGCATACATCTGCCGGGGGTGCTTTTTTGACTTCCCCCCTTTTGGCCTATGGGGAAAAGCTAAGGGGAAAACCTCCAGAGTCAGGCCGACCTCCTGGAACTCCCACCCGGCCTGGAGCCACCGGTTTGTCCCCTTCCCGGTTCTCAGGACATGCATAGGCACTCGGCTCAGCCCCGGCAGCCGCAGCTCCCGCCGGCCCCGGCCAGCCGGGTCAGCCCCTTTCCACCACACACCGGGCTCCGCACTTAGCCAAACCTCCAACATCCCTACGCGAGGCGACCTCTGCCCTCGCCTCCGTTTGGCTACCCGTCTCTCTGGCGGAGGTGCTTTTTTTCTTTTTTTTTTGACTTCCCCCGCTTCGGGACATAAGCAAACCCCAAGGGGAAAACCGGCAGGCCCGTGCCCGCCTCCTGCAACTCCAGCTCGGCCCCGAGGACCTCCATTC
>NW_027102518.1:0-5000 GCF_035609145.1 Eleutherodactylus coqui | reverse complement strand
CAGACAGCCTGTCGGCCCCCGCGGCCTGGACAGGCGGGAGCGGGGACTCTTGCGCTCGGGGGGCTCTGCTCCAAGGAGCGAGAGCGGACGCTCTGCTCGGCCCGGAGAGTGGGGTGGCGGGGCGCCGTCGCCTCGCTGGAACCAGGGGCGTCGTGACGTGCGCGCGCGCCTAGCCGCCGCCAGAACAGGCCGGAAAGGTTGAGCTGCATACGGATCTAAGCCGTTGCCCAAACTAACTCTGGCCCGTGTGACACAGCCGCGCGCGCGCTTTCCTACGACACTCGACCGCCGGGCTCCCTCGGCCTGGGAGGCACTCTCGGGGCAGGGGGCCACCGCAGCCCCCTTTAGGTGGCTTCGTACACCTCTTGAACGTGGCGCCCGGCCGCTCGGAGAGCGGGGTCTACCCGGGCAGACAGCCTGTCGGCCCCGCGGCCTGGGCAGGCGGAGCGGGTGCTCTTGCGCTCGGGGGCTCTGCTCGGCCCGGAGAGTTGGGTGCGGGGCGCCGTCGCCTCGCTGGAACCAGGGGCGTTGTGACGTTCGCACGCGCCTAGCCGCCGCCAGGACAGGCCGGAAAGGTTGAGCTGCATACGGATCTAAGCCGTTGCCCAAACTAACTCTGGCTCGTGTGACCGACACAGCCGCGCACGCGCTTTCCTACGACACTCGACCGCCTGGCTCCCCTCGGCCTGGGAGGCACTCTCGGGGCGGGGGGCACCGCAGCCCCCCCAAAGGTGGCTTCGTACACCTCTTGAACGTTGGGGCCCGGCCGCTCGGAGAGCGGGGTCTACCCGGGCAGACAGCCTGTCGGCCCCGCGGCCTGGACAGGCGGAGTGGGGACAAGCCAAGGCTACCGGCGGGCCTCGGACGGCCAGGGGTGGAAGGGCTCCACCTCAAGGTGGCTTCGTACACCTCTTGAACGTTGGGGCCCGGCCGCTCGGAGAGCGGGGTCTACCCGGGCAGACAGCCTGCTGGCCCCGCGGCCTGGACAGGCGGAGCGGGGAACCTTGCGCTCGGGGGCTCTGCTCGGCCCAGAGAGTGGGGTGCGGGGCGCCGTCGCCTCGCTGGAACCAGGGGCGTCGTGCCATTCGCGCGCGCGCGCCTAGCCGCCGCCAGAACAGGCCGGAAAGGATGAGCTTCATACGGATCTAAGCCGTTGCCCAAACTACCTCTGGCCCCTGTGACCGACACAGCCGTGGCACGCGCTTTCCTACGACACTCGACCGCCGGGCTCCCTCGGCCTGGGAGGCACTCTCGGGGCGGGGGGCACCGCAGCCCCCCCAAAGGTGGCTTCGTACACCTCTTGAACGTGGCGCCCGGCCGCTCGGAGAGCGGGGTCTACCCGGGCAGACAGCCTGTCGGCCCCGCGGCCTGGACAGGCGGAGCGGGGAAAAGCCTAGGCTACCGGCGGGCGGGATCGACCGGGAAGCCGCCGTGGGGGAACACAAGTTGGACGCCTCGCGCCGTCGCGGACCACCGTCCTCCGTCTCTCGGGAAGGGGGGGCCGCCCGAGGCGCACGGGCCTCGGACGGCCAGGGGTGGAAGGGCTCCACCCCGAGGTGGCTTCGTACACCTCTTGAACGTTGGGGCCCGGCCGCTCAGTGAGAACAGGGTCTACCCGGGCAGACAGCCTGTCGGCCCCGCGGCCTGGACAGGCAGAGTGGGGAAAAGCCTAGGCTACCGGGCGGGATCGACCGGATAGCCGCCGTGGGGGAACACAAGTTGGACGCCTCGCGCCGTCGCGGACCACCGTCCTCCGTCTCTCTCCCTCTCTCGGGAAGGGGGGCCGCCCGAGGCGCACGGGCCTCGGACGGCCAGGGGTGGAAGGGCTCCACCCCGAGGTGGCTTCGTACACCTCTTGAACGTTGGGGCCCGGCCGCTCAGTGAGAACGGGGTCTACCCGGGCAGACAGCCTGTCGGCCCCGCGGCCTGGACAGGCAGAGTGGGGAAAAGCCTAGGCTACCGGGCGGGATCGACCGGATAGCCGCCGTGGGGGAACACAAGTTGGACGCCTCGCGCCGTCGCGGACCACCGTCCTCCGTCTCTCTCCCTCTCTCGGGAAGGGGGGCCGCCCGAGGCGCACGGGCCTCGGACGGCCAGGGGTGGAAGGGCTCCACCCCGAGGTGGCTTCGTACACCTCTTGAACGTTGGGGCCCGGCCGCTCAGTGAGAACGGGGTCTACCCGGGCAGACAGCCTGTCGGCCCCGCGGCCAGGACAGGCAGAGTGGGGAAAAGCCTAGGCCACCGGGCGGGATCGACCGGGTAGCCGCCGTGGGGAACACAACTTGGACGTCTCGCGCCGTCGCGGACCACCGTCCTCCGTCTCTCTCTCCCTCTCTCGGAAGGGAGGCCGCCCGAGGCGCACGGGCCTCGAACGGCCAGGGGTGGAAGGGATCCACCCCCCGCGGGAAGGGGACGCGCGGCGGCACCCGGACGCGGGAGCGTTGACCCGGGGGTCTTTACTCCGCCGAGGCGTAGCCCGGAGAAGGAGCGAGACCGGCCGGCGGGGGTGGAACACCCCCTCATGCCTCGCTCCTTCTGGGGATAAAGCGCGTCGTCCGCAGGCCGCCGTCCCCTATCCCCGCCCTGGACCGCCCGCATCGGCCGGAGCCCGAGGGGACAGGCGGGGGTCCTTCGCTTTCGGGAAAACCGTCACCAAACGTGGGGCCCGTGCCCCGCTCTCGGCCGCCCTGAGGCGGGAGAGCCCGGATCGTTCTCTCTCTCGGCGTCGGCCCCACCGACGCCGTCGCACGGTGGCCTGGGAAAGGGCTGCACCCCCTGCGCCACGCTTCTCCCCCGGAGTACTCCCCCCGCAGGGGGCTCCGCGGGGTGTCCCGACGCGCAGAGTCGCTCGCCTTCTTCCGCGGGGGACGGGAGGGACGCCCACGCGCGTCCCTTCCCCATCCTCGAGAGCCGTACGCGCCGAGGGTGAACCCGCTCGCCGGGGCGCCGGGGAGCAGGGCCCTTGTGGTCCTTCCCCGGACATGGGCGCGGCGAGGGTCCCCCGGCCGCGACGGCTCTCCCGTTGACCCACTCTCTCGCCTTGGGTGGTGGTGATGGAGGCGGCTGCCTACGCCTCAGCCCGGCATCTCGGAGGGGGGTCGCCCGGGCAGCCAGCCAGCCAGCCTGTTGGCCCCGCGGCCTGCACAGGCGGAGTGGGGACACTTGCGCTCTATGACTCTGCTCCCAGGGAGGTGGCAGAGGGGCGGCCGCGGTGCTTTGACTTTGAGCGGTCCCCACTCCAGCACTCTGAGAAATAGTCACTTTGTCAAAGACCGCACACCGCTCGTTCCCTTATATGCAAAAAAGGTGTTCGTCCTGACGTTTTGCGAGCCCTTATTTTACCGTCGTCGGCGCTATCAGGGGAAACAGGCCCGCTCCTTCCGCCTTCATGGAACCGTAGCTCGGCCCCGAGGGCCCAGGATTACCCTCATACCGGTTCTCACGACATGCGTCGACACTCGGCTCGGCCCCGGCAGCCGCAGCTCCCGCCGGCCCGGCCAGCCGGGTCCGCACCCCTGGCCGGCGCCTGGAGCGTCTGGACTTTGTCGTTTTCTCTCCGAGACTCGTCTCTGCCAACTGCCGTGGACTTCGGCGGGGGCTGCCGCGGGCTGTGCCCGGCCTCTTGGGGGTCCCGCCTGCCCGCGCAGGCAGCTAGGACAGGGTTATCAGCGCTCTCAGGGGGGCCTCCGCAGACCCCCCCACAGGTGGCTCCGTACACCTCTTGAACGTGGCGCCCGGCCGCTCGGAGAGCGGGGTCTTCCCAGGCAAGCCGCCTGTGGGCCCCGCGGCCTGGACAGGCGGAGCGGAGACAAGCCCAGGCTACCGGCAGGATCGACCGGCTGGCAGTCGTGGTGGAACAACGGGGACGCCTCGCGCCGCCGCGGGCCACCGTCCTCCGTCTCTCTCCCACTCTCGGAGGCAGGCCGCCCGAGGCCAACGGGCCTCGGACGGCGTGGGGTGGAAGGGCTCCACCCCAGGGGAAGAAAACACGCCCGCGCGCGTTTGCACAGTCTGCCCCGGCCCGGCATCTCGGAGGGGGGTCGCCCGGGCAGCCAGCCAGCCAGCCAGCCTGTTGGCCCCGCGGCCTGCACAGGCGGAGTGGGGACACTTGCGCTCTACGACTCTGCTCCCAGGGAGGTGGCAGAGGGGCGGCCGCAGTGCTTTGACTTTGAGCGGTCCGCACTCCCTTCTCAGCACTCTGAGAAATAGTCACTTGGTCAAAGACCGCACTCCGCTCGTTCCCTTATATGCAAAAAAGGTGTTCGTCCTGACGTTTTGCGAGGCCTTAATTTACCGCCGTCGGCGCTATCAGGGGGAACAGGCCCGCTCCTTCCGCCCTCCTGGAACCGTGCCTCGGCCCGGAGCGACCAGGATTACCCTCATACCGCTTCTCACGACATGCATCGATACTCGGCTCAGCCCCGGCAGCCGCAGCTCCCGCCGGCCCGGCCAGCCGGGTCCGCACCCCTAACCAGCGCCTGGAGCGTTTGGACTTTGTCGTTTTTTCTCAAAGACTCATCTCTGCCAACGACTTCAGCAGGGGCTGCCACCTGCTGTTCCCCCGCCAATGGGTGTCCTGACCTGCAACACCGGAGGCTCAGGCGTGGTCTTGAGCAACTGCTGGTAGGTGCACCTCGGGGGCCCTCTGCAGCCAGCACACCGCTGCCAACAGCCCGCTCCCCGTCACCATCCAGCCCCTCTGCATACATCTGCCGGGGGTGCTTTTTTGACTTCCCCCATGTTGGCCTATGGGGAAAAGCCAGGGGGAAAACCTCCAGAGTCAGGCCGACCTCCTGGAACCCCAGCTCGGCCTGGAGCTACTGGTTTGCCCCCTTCCCGGTTCTCAGGACATGCATTGACACTCGGCTCAGCACCAGCCGCCGCAGCCCCCGCCTGCCCGGCCAGCCCGGTCCGCACCCCTGGCCGGCACGCCTGGAGCGTTTGGACTTTGTCATTTTCATGACTTGTCTCCTCAGACATTGTCCGACTGCAAGGGGGGT